>NW_018734698.1:0-59996 GCF_002204515.2 Aedes aegypti
TAGCGAATGTGTGTTTATGACTGATCCCTTTAAATTCTTCGCACTAGTAGCTGAGCTACGGTGCAGAGCGGATGGGGGGTGCGCGTGCGCGTGCAGCGAGAACTCAATTTGTACATTTCTCGTGTATGACGTTGCACTTTTAATGCATTATTATGCTATTATGGGTCATTTATACTTGAATTACATGTGGGATATAGGGATTAATAATCTTGACCCATATTGTAAGCGATGTACATAAAGATGGGCGAGGGAGTCATACAGGGGGAGAGGTCGGTTTTTGAAGAACCATATAGGGGGAAGAGAGGTGTGGCCAATGAACACGATACAAACAAATTTTATTTTATGTTTTTGTATAAATCACGTGATTCATGGATAACCTCTTTTCACACCCTACGCGCATCGTTGTAATGTTGTACTTGTGATGTAACCTCGTATACCTCGCTCGTGATACACAGCACAAGCGAGGTGAAGTCTTAGGTCAATTTCTCAATGCAGTGTGGAAATTCGAGAAAATGTCTAACCCTAAACGACCTTCAATTGGCGGGATTCGAACCCACGATCAACAGTATGGTTCGCAGAATTACCGCTATGGCTGGCATATGATATGATATGTACACGGGAAAAAATTCTGTGGTAAAAATAACTATTTTAGCTGACTACGTCCATTCTTGAAACTACCATGGAAATTCAGACCAATTTACTATGTTTACGGTACACCACAACGGCATTACTGGTACATTTGACAGAAATAATTTACAACAATCTGATTCCAACTACAGACATGGTAAATCAAGCGCATTTCTGGTCTGCTGAAAATTGCCGGTGCGAGCGCTTAAGTTAACCCCCTACACACTTAGAAAATATCACCGACTCCGGTAATTTTTTTACCGAAATATAATCTGCTGAGCGCTCGGTAATGCTTCCGGAAAAGTTAAGAATAACCGAACAATCCGTAATTTGAATCAAAGCGCAGCTGTCAAAATATTACAAATCGTTCGTGAATGGTTACCGAACGATTTGTTAAAATTATTACCGAACGCATTGTTCATATTTGCAGGCCGTCAAAATGGGATAGGATGATTAAAAACAAAATAAGAATGACAGTTCATTCTGATGTTTAATGAAATAATCTAATTTATTCCTAGAACGTTATTTATTCGGTTTGACATGTTTAATTTTTATGTCAATGAAGTGAAACTAACTGGAGGCCACCATCAAACTAAAAGCAAGCTGCAAGTTCAGCGCCATTGAACATCCACTTAATGAAACATCCCAGCTGGACGTTTGCAGCTAGTCGCCCATTATAGTGGACTAAGTTGGTGCCGCCGATTGCGTCTTGGATGGGTCAACTTCCGTCTAGAAAAATAACGATTTGGATTATTCTGTGGGAACACTTATTCGATTGTTTTACCTTGAACGATTCCCGACAGTGCATTTTCCGTTCTAGCAGTTCTTGCTTGCACAAATAAACATGGCGGTGTAAAATCTCAAATTACCATTTGTTCGGTAAAGCACTGTTAGCACTAGGTACCGAAGTGTACGGTAAACTTTTACTGGCTACGGTGATTCTGAACGGTTCGCAAGTTCTTCGGTAAATGAATTGACGATTTCGGCGAAAACAAAACAAACATTCATTGAATTTTCCTTATTGTGACGTGTTTTCGGTACAGCTTGTTTGGAATACCGAAACATCAGTTGAATATTCATTTACAGTTCGTTTTCGGTAACAAATTTTACCGAACAACGAAATGAATCTAAGTGTGTAAAATGGTAGTTTTTTGCCGCACAATTTTTTTGCGTGTAGGAATATTATAATCGCGTAGAACATAGTTTTGCATAATGTGCCTTGCTAGAAAAGTCTATGAAACAAATTTCTTCCTCTAGATAAACCTCATATTTTTTTCAGAGAGTTTTTTTCTAGTGTTACGTTACAACAGGAATCTGCTCCTCAGCTAAGTGTAAGTACTACCACTGTTATTAACCGAGTGGTTTTCTTTTCCAATTGAAAAAACGTAAAGGTTCCTTTCAAACGTGCCTATTCTGCGCGGCGTGTGAGGTGACACGAGTCGAATGAGGTGACAATTGTCGACTCGATCCCATTTGATTTACATTAGTCGTCTCACGTCACTCGCGGTGAGAGCGACTCGTCTCGACTCACACGTCGCGCAGAATAAGCACAAAAATCACAAGCAGCGTTTCCAGAACATTCAATAGAGACTGCCAAAGCAATTTATCTCCTCTTTACACGAAGAAAATTACAAGGAATTATACTGGAGATAACTCAAAACAACAACATAGTAATTCGTTTTAGGATTGCTTCAGGAATGACTTCAAGAATTATTCAAGGAACTTCAACGAAGGTTTTTTTCAAAAAATAATTGGGAGTTTCTTGATCTCCCAATATTCATTTCTGGATTGGTAGAGATAGTCGGATCTCGGGTTTCCAACCCGACGGGTTCGGGTCGAGTTTGAAAGATTTAGGTCAGGGTTTGACTTGGAAAATGTCAGGTTTCGGTCGGGTTTGAGTCGTCTTTGGTGATCATTATGAACAGAGCAACAATCGCCAATAACTTTTATGCTAAATAAGAATTGAAAAAAAAAAACACTCTCAAGCGTACTCCAACGTATGTCAGAAAAGTTTAATTTACTAGTAATTTCAAACTGGGGTTTCAAAAGGAGTTCCTCAAAAATTGCTTTCCGAGTTTATAAACAGAAAATTTTGGGTTTGAGTTTGGAAACGAATTATTATTTCGGGTTTACGTTGGACCCGGGTTTTAAAAAATAGAATCGTGCTTATTCTGCGCGGCGTGTGAGTAGAGACGAGTCGCTCTCACCGCGATTGACGTGAGACGACTTAACGTTAATCAAATGGGAGCGAGTCGACAATTGTCACCTCATTCGACTCGTGTCACCTCACACGCCGCGCAGAATAGGCACGAATATGTCGGGTACGGGTAGGGTTTGGGTTTATAAAATGTGATTCCGGCCAAACCTACCTTCTGGAGTTTCTCCAAAAGATACATTTGAAATACCTCCAGGAAATTTGTCTGGAAATCATCAACAAACAATTTTATTTTTATTTCTCTAGAACACACTTTTGTATTTCCAAGGACTTGTTTAAATATTTCCACAAAAAGTGAGAATTGAGTGAAATTATTGCAAAATTTCTATTGAGAACTTTTCAATTTGTTCCTTTTGGAATTCTTGAAGAAGTTCATGATTTCTTCAGGCATAATTTTTGGAAATGCTAGATGAGTTATTTCTGGAATTTCTTCCTCCAGGAGGGTACCTTCAGGAAGTTTTAAAGAACCTCCTGATCAAAAAAATGCAGAGTTCCAGCATGGAAACCTTCGGATATTCCAAGCGACACCTCTGGGATTTTATGCAATATTCTTTTTGGAATTCTTTTATGGAAATTTGACTACGAATTGATACAGAAATGCGTATAGAGATACTCTCAGGAAACAATCCAGTGATTACTTCCAGGATTGCCTTAAATATTCCTTTAGAGATACCTCCCGGTGCTCCAGCAAGGATTCCTTAAAAAAAATTCTCCAGGATTTTCTAAGAAAAACCCTTCTTTAGTTTTTCATCTGTTCTCTCAAGATCATTACCCTTATTTTATATTTTTTCTACGTTTCATACACAATAATAGAGGGTACATATGGGACATTCCTTAGCCGAGTGGTTAGAGTCCGCGGCTACAAAGCAAAGCCATGCTGAAGGTGTCTGGGTTCGAATCCCGGTCGGTCCACGATCATTTCGTAAAGAAAATATCCTTGACTTCCCTGGACATAGGATATCATCGTACCTGCCACACAATATACGAATGCGAAAATGGCAACTTTGGCAAAGAAAGCTCTCAGTTAATAACAGTGGAAGTGCTCATAAGAACACTACGCTGAAGAAGCAGGCTCTGTCCCAGTGAGGACGTAAATGCTAAGAAGAAGAATAGAGGGTACTTCAAACATTTGCAAGATGACTTGAATAACTTTTTTTTTAATTTTCAGTGGTTTTCAGGTTTTCCTCCAACATTTTGCAAGTACCCTTCTGGATTAAATTTCTGATGCCTCATTGATTCCAAATAGCGTACTTTGGGGCAAGTGTGCCACCCCTGCTTTTTATAAAAAACTACAATATATATTTTTTCTTTGAGCATAACAGTATGTTCGCTTATAGTTCATAATACAATGATTAAATATGATGAAAATTGCTCTATTTTTCACGTATTTACATCGACTTGTGCAAAGACAACCAAATTTGAGTGGATTTTTATATGATTTCGTTGTTTCTAAATAGCATGGTGAAAGGTAAATTATTAACAGATGTTTCTAACGTACTGTACATCGTGGAACTATTCAAATGTGTAAGTTATTGTTTCATTTGAACCAAAAAAGTATTTCGTTTTACATACAAAATCCAGTTTGGTTGAAATGTATACTTATTGGGGCAAGAGTGTCACCTATTTGGTAAACAAAAGTTGTTGGAGTGAAATTTATAAAAATGTAAACATCATCAACAATATCATAATAATAAACCAAAATGAGGCACCAGTAGTAGTTTCTTAAGTATAGTAGGGGAATAACTGACATTTTTGCCCCCCCAAAATGATTTTTTCTCAAAATATTCAACAATAACATGTTTCTCGGCTTATTAAGTACCGTTTTACATATCTACATCAATATTTTACCGTTATTTAGTGCTGATCTAGTTTAATTTTGAACATATTTGTCGTAATATAAGGGCAGTACATATATTGTATTGAATGGAGACGAAAATAATCATTTTAGTTATTCGAATTGAGCAATAGGGAGTTACGCATGTTTTGAACCTTATTTTAAAGCATCCCCTTATTACGGTAAACTTTAAACTATTTGTTAAATTATCGCTTTGTAAGTAATTTTAATGGGAAATAAATAAAATTTTATTACAAGTAGAATTACATGCGATGTTTATACGGTGGCCGTCTTGCCCCATATGGGTGGCACGCTTGCCCCATAGTGTTGAAAAATTGGTTATTTTGGATGGTATTTGAGAGCTCCAAAACTAATACTTTTGAAATTATTTTCTTTTTAAATAGCACAGTGGTTATGAAAAGATGTGAAACTAACATCATGAGGCTAACTGGATTTTATAAGCTTTAGGCTAACTGGATTTTATAAGCTTTAGGCATAGTTAGAGTACAATTTGCTCAAGGTGGTACACTTGCCCCAAATTCCGCTATTGGTCGATTTAAAGCTGAGAAAATTTGACTTGCTTTTAATCAGAACATTTAAACTTTTGAACGCGAGTTTACATTAAGGATGCCTCTAGGAGATTCTACTACAAAAGTTACATTAGAAATTTATCATGATGAATTTGAATCGATGATTTTTTCAATAATTTCAGAGGTTTCTTCAAAGATTACTTAAAAAATCTCTTAGGAATCATTCAAAAGTTTTTAATAATACCATAATAACTTCTGGAGCCTCTCGAAACAAAAATTGTTGATGAATTCTCCAGTAATTTCATTGGGAAATTCTATAGAAGTTGTTTTCCATAGATCAATTTGACATGGATCATTTCGACTCAAGAAAAACCCATCTTTTCATAATGGAAATTTCCTTGACTTCTCTGGGCATACAGTATAATCGTACTTGCCACACGATATACGAATGCGAAAATGGCAACATTGGCAAAGGAAGCTCTCAGCCTCTCAGTTAATAACTGTAGAAGTGCTCATAAGAACACTAAGCTGAGAATCAAGCTCTGTCCCAGTCAGAGGCGCGTCCACGTTCGAAACCATGGGTAGGACAAACGTTGGAAAATATTTTGTGCACATTGAAGCTAAGAAAAATTTTAACCCTATGGAATCCTAGACTGGAAATTTCAAGTTACCGTATTTAAAGGGCTCAAATTCAAAGGGGTGTAAGTGACATTTTGATCGGTTTTGAGTTGAGGAAATTCTTCTGTTTCCAAGCGTTCTAAAGATATTTTCAAGTGACTTATCCGCTCAATAGACTAAATAACATGATTGTTAGAAAACTGGCTTGTTTTTATTTTTTGGCTCTCATACGGAATGAAAAATTTCAGTTAAAGTTCGAAGTAGATTTTCTCAAAACTGAGTTTTTTTTTCACTGACATCCCTTTGCTTCTAACCCCCTCATTTTTACGCCAGACTATGCAAGTGGCTTAAAATAGGAAATTAGAGACCTATTGCCTGAAAAAAAGAGACTTTAAAAGATTCAGAAAGAGGCTGTAAAGAGTCGTAACAGGAACCAAGAAAACAAAACGAAACCTATTAGAATCCAGGAGTTCAGGCAGTACCTTCTTGAAGAGTTTGATTCTTCATAGCATCAGAGCAGGCATTTCAAGATCCAAGATCTTTTTGGAATTACGTGATTTTACCCAGGAATTTCATCTGCAATTTATTAAGATAAAATGTTTAGATGTTACTCCGAAAATTTCCTAAAGAGTTTGACTAGGTAATTTTGTTTTGGATGCCTCAAGAATTCAACCTAGATTTACCCAAAGAAAACCACAGAAACAGAATTTCTTCAGAGACTCATCAGAATTCCTCCTGAAATTCTTTGTGAATTTTTTCAAGAAAGTCTCAATTCCTCTAAGACTTTATCCAATGATTAATCAACCTTTCTAGGGATTTCCTATAAAACTGCCTTTGAGAGTTAATATAAGATTTCTCTAAAGATACCTTCAGCAATTCCCTCAGAGATTTCTTCTAAGGTTTCTTCAGAAATTCCTCCTGTCATACTTATATTTTCTCCAGAAAAATGCCAATGAATTATTTTGGAAGAATAAATCCGTGAAGAACTTCTAAAGAAAATTTTGAAGTTATCTCATATAAAACTAGTGGAAGTATTAAAGTCACTATTAATCACCAATGATCTCTGAAATAACGCCTGAACTCTTGAGTAAGTTGCAGAGGATTTCCTAGATAATTTGCTAAGAGAAACTTAAAAACAAAATCAATCGAGTCTCGGGATAGCACTTTGCAGGATTTTCTAAAGAAATTCCTCGAAAAACATTGGAAACAATCTCTATAGAAGCTTGTGTAGGAATGATCGGAGGAATTATTGGGAAAATTGGTATAGTATTAGCTGGTGTGAAAACTTAAATAAACTTTCAAAAGTTGCATGAGAATTTTTGGGAAAACTTTTTTTTAAATGTTTGGAAAAACTGCAGGAGTAATACTTGGATGAAATGCTGAAGAAATTTTTAAGTAAATAAATGTTTTTTTTTTCGAATTTAGGATTTCTGGGATAAATCGAGGATGTATTCTTGGAGAAATCCACATGAACAGAAGAATTTCTTGCAGGCTTTCTTGGACAAAAAAACCCTCAGCGATTTTTTTTTTTCAAAAATTCGAAAACCTTTGAGGATTTCCTCAATTCTGTAGAAACCTGTGGAAATCTTAGAAAGATCTCCTAGAAATACAACTAGAGAACTCAGTTGAAGAGATAGTGAAAAACATATCTGGTGAAAACTCAATGATAGGAAATTACTGGAGGTAGTCGCAAGGAAACCTGGAGCATATTCTGAAGAAATTCTTCTAAGCATCCTTTGTAAAATAGAATTTCTGGGAAAATTAGTAGATAAATCTCTAGAACAATTTTGAAAGAGATACCTGTAAGAGACCCTAGAAAAATCTAAATAAAAACACTATGAAAATTCCTGAAGCTATTCTTAGATAGAATTCATGAAGAGCCTGTTGGACCCTTTATCCAGCTTTTTACGCTAGCTCGCTATAAACTTTCAATCACCCCTTTTTGACTTTTCTTGTCAACACTATAATATTTTTATGGTTTGGTCAAAGCAAACCTTGCGATGTTGAAAATTTTTCTTGTTGAATTTAGAGAAACGTCATAAAATCTCTTGGTTGCAGGAAATGGAAATCTAAAAAAACTATTTTCCTAATTTTCTATTCAATACTAATGTTTTGCCATTTTAGGTCTACGATTTGCAGACATCATTGGGATTGGGTCTATGCAAATGAGTGTTACAAGAAAAACGACGATGCCAAAGTGATGGCTTTAGGCCTTGAAAGGCCTGTGATTACTATTTCAGAAGATAATTTCGTTTCCTGACCCTTTTTCACATTATTGCTTGTTATGTTGGAGTAAACTACGGAGGAAGTAAAATAATATTTGAAAAAAAAAACTCTTTACAACCCTGTGTCATGTTTGCTACATCCCACACATGGACTGTAAATCCCACGGTGTACAATATTATGTTAATTTTGTATGCAGTGACTAGACCCATTCCACGGTAACCCCGCAGATCGAGAATGCCTAAAGTCATGTAAAAGTGTGTATTTCACTGTACATGCACGTCAAGGTCTGGACGGAGATCAATATTTGATCATCTTTGAAAACCTTTTATATATTTGAAAATGTGCATGTCTTTTTATTTCTTCCCATTCTCTATAAGGGTTACGGGAGGTTATTGAAAATCGTCAGGGTTTCGTTATTATTGGTCACTGCGTTTGTCCAAAAGTTCAATGCTGGCATACAGAATACTCTCCTTTTCAGTTTTTCATCCCTATTTGTTTGGTTCAGTAACGCTTTTCATGAGAAATTGTGGTCTACTGATGCCTAAAATGAAAGGAATAAAGTTTTGTGTAAAATGGAGTAGACATTGCAATATGCACAAAAAACCCGCAGCAGCAAAACAAATCCAGTGAAAACTATTGACATTTCAATCAACAATCTTTAATTATTGCCTACTAAGACTAAACTATAAAATTGATAGGCAAGAAATGTCAAAGT
Source organism: Aedes aegypti (assembly GCF_002204515.2). Classification (NCBI taxonomy): domain Eukaryota; kingdom Metazoa; phylum Arthropoda; class Insecta; order Diptera; family Culicidae; genus Aedes; species Aedes aegypti. The sequence goes on from NW_018734698.1 coordinate 8,766, forward strand.
CAAATCACCCCCCGTTGGTTTATAGCTAGCGTAAAAAGCTGGATAGTCTCTGAAATTTCTCTGAAGCATAGTTTAATTTATTTTACAAGCTTTCTGCTGTTTTTTTTTTTTTTTTTTTTGCCAAATCGTGGGTAGGACAATCCTTTGAGTGTCCTACCCAGGTGTTTTTGTGCGTAGTACATGTCCTACCTGTCCTACCCACTTCCCGCGCCACTGGTCCCAGTGAACACGTAATGCCAAGAAGAAGAAGAATAAGAAGTGAAAATATCAACCAAAACTAAAAATAACTTCAAATAACTATTTTGATGATATTAAGAATTCGGTAGAAACAAGTGTTGCAGGCCAGTGAAAAAATGGAAGCAGGATAATCAAACACCGGGTTTTCCGAGGCGTGTTTATTTCACAACGGTCAGAGATACAATGAAAAAAAAGGTAATGATAAAAACAAAAAAAAAAACGCTTTTCATGCAGTCAACGGGTTTGCATCTTCGTTCTCCTACAACAAGGAAAACACATGTTTAAAATTGTTTCTGACCGTTGTTCGAGCGTCGCAACTAATATGTGATAAGTGCGTTGTGTTTATAAAAATCATAAGAATGCAGCGCCTCCCTTGAAAAAAATATATATTTCGAAGCGCGGCGAGTTGAGGCGCGTCGTGAGTGAGTTGTGTGCAGTTCGGTTTGGTGGCGGTGCGACAATAACTTGCATGCACTTGGGGTTGAAGTTTCCTGGATCGGCATCGATTGCGAATTGGACCAGACAAAAATTAAATTTGACAGTTTATTGATTAATTGGAGGGGAAATTATTTCCGAACTGTAAAATTTAAGTTCGGACTCATTTTAACAACGCAATTGAGACAGACCTTAAGTTTTCGCCCTTTTGCAGACTTGTTCCAGAACTATTTTCCTTGTGTTTTGTTCTGAATGCTTGGCACTCATTTTTGCTCTCCGATCAGTGTTCCCAGCAAGCACAGAAACTCGAGAGGAAATCATTCGCGCGATGCGTCTACGCGTGAAGCGGGGCACCGTGTGTTTACTAACCATTCGGCGGCGATAGCACGGCGTGAATCGTGATGTCGCGTGTCTTTCACAAGACTCGTGGATTTATGACTTGAATGACATGGTTGGGTTAGTAAATTTATGAATTAGAATTAAGTATTGCTTTGTTCTTTACTATCGTACATATAATGTGGACCCATCAGATGCAATTAACCTCGGCCTAATCCGTCACTGTCGTAAAATTCCCTCTTTATCTGTATATGTTATTCAGCGCGTATTAAAACAGAGTGAGTGCCTCTGTCCAAAACTCATCCATTCAGCAGCATACAAATGAAAGAAAACAGCAAAATACATTTATATAGCAGGGCATCTTTGTACGGGGAAGGAAGCTATTCTCTATGGTGTTATTACACATTATTGCAGCAGCAATTTTAGTTGATGATGGTGAAGTAGGCGGTGTGTATGTCACCTTAAATCGTGTAAATTTGTGCTAGTGAGACAAGCAGAACCGAAAAAATTCTGCTAGATTTTCGAAAATAGTTAATTTTAATGTCTACACGTCGTCGAATTGCGTCGTATTAGCGTATATGTGATTGGTATTCCGGAGTTGAGAATTTTTTGCTGGACAAGATGGATCCTTCTTCGATAATCGTGCTCGATTCCTCAGACGAAGAGGTAGGTTAGATAGCAAAATGCGATTGGGGGGAAAAAGAATAAATTTCTGTGGGTTTGCATGATCGCGCTTAAACTTCTTCTCGGCTTGCTTTGATGCTGCTGCTGCTGCTGCAGGCGAACGCCAGTGTCATTTTTGGTGGGTGCGTGCGGAGCAAAGTGAGAGCAATGGAAATGTCAGACTTGGAGCTGCGGCTACAGCTAATATTAATGGTTGTTTTCGTTTTTCATTTGGGCAATGTGATCTATCGGGCTAAAACTACAATCTATCAATGAATAGAGGCTCGAATGTGCACGTAAATCAACCGAATTATGTAAGAAAAGTATTACAACTTTAGTAATTGTGGGTTTGAAGGGTTGAGGGCGGGCGCAGGATTTCATTCAGCACATTCAGGAACATAATAGCTGGTGCTTGCTTGTTGATTGATGCGTTCACCTTATGAATTGTTTGTTTGCGAAACCACATAAGTCCATTGTTTACCAAACATTACAGTGATAAATGTTTACATATCGAATAAATTTTGCATGAGTTTTCAAAATGTGTGCATCGTTACTTAGGCTGTCTGTTGTTATTATTATGTTACTATAACACTTGAGTACACTGAAAATAATCCACACGTTTGATCCATATTCTTTTCAACGTGGATCTGTCGTGTCAAAGGTGAAGCAAGGTGAAATAACGTGTAAAACTTGTAATTATGTTAAGGTTTGACTATGGTTCGATAGCAAAGGCTTTTACATACAATTTCAACGTGTTTTACAATTGCGATATCTATCACTAGTAGAACTAGTTTGCCCAACCTGACAAGGACTTACATTTGCCATCCACGCGTGACATGTTTATTGACATGTATTTTTTTGGGAAACCGTGCGCCCGTTATGGGTGCCTGGTATTATAAAATCGAGAAATCGCTAATAAATTCTACAGCAAACTTTTCGAAAATTTGTAAATTAACGTGTTTTACATGTGAATTTCTATTGCCGATAGCGATTAGTTTTACGCCATCGATTGATGTGTTTTACAATTTGTGGAAATTCACATATGAAACACATTGATCGTGCTTGTAGAATGTTTTCAGTAGTAGCCGCGCTGTTGTATTTTGTACACACTGATGGAAAAAGTTCGCTTTTCATAATAACACAAGCTTAATGGTACTGGTGGTGCCATACTGCGCGACAACCGCAAAATTATAGATGAATTTTAATTTCACTTCATCATCGTTCTTCTGTCGATTCTTAAGAGGATCTTGCTTGCGCAGATTTTTTTATTCCCTTGAAAATTCCTAATTATAAATTCCAATATAACATGACTTCACATCGGGCATTACATTTCATCTCAACTTTTTTATCTTATGAGTTATGGATCGAATAACAAGATGTTATCTTAAACCTCTTTGACCGATTTTCCATCTAATTTACAGGCTTATTGTTTTAATCGATGTGACTCAGATCGACTCCATTTAGAAAATAGGGCCCTAACTATAGCATATGTACTAGACTTGTTCATATTTGAAAAAATGTCTGGAAATCTACCGGTCAAGCAATATTCTGAATTCTCATGCTAAGAACAATGTCTCGTCAAATTTCAGCTCATTTCATAAAGATTTCAATATGCTTCAAGTTAAAAATGTGTTTCTGAGCTTATATCAAGGTTTGAAAAATCAAAACTACTTGCTATTACCACTGTTTGAAAGCTAATTCTATTCTGTTAAAGTTTGTCGAACACACGAATAGGATCAAATTGATCAAGATTTGTTCTCCACAGTACCCTGATATCACAGTTTTTATATGGTACAAAAAACACACATTGACATTATTTTTTCAGGGCATAGTCAAAGGGAATAGAATATTGTAAAGCTATAAATTCATTAACCATTAACAGATTACATGTTACCAAAGGCTAACATTATTAAAAATGCCCAAAGATCGAACACTGCATCGCAACCTGATGATAGTTAAATCGCGCATGTCACATGTACCGACGAATGATTGAATTGAACACGTTAGCATTAACAACTACCGTAAAGCTAAACATTACATATACTTTGCAATTGGATTAAATGGACAAATTGATGTGAAGTTTTGCGAAAAAGTTACACGTATTCTCAGTGAGAATCGAACTCACGACTCCCTGATCTCTAGTTAGGGCGCGTTACCACTACGCTATGAGAGGACTCTTGAACGCAGAAGTTAACCTGAATTCGATTTCAGCTCAATAATCACGTCCTTTTTCGCAAAGTGCACCTCTTTCGAAAGAATTAGATGCCCATCCAAACACAACGCTTTCTATTCATATCCAATGTCTAGTCCGAGACCGCATTATTTTTTAGGTATGGAAATAGCACACTACACTATAGCCAGCAACTGTGCTGGCTGAGGTTTCTATTGTGTGGGCTTCCAATGGGTCGCGACGTTCTCAAACGACCGGTTACGGAACATGAGTCCGTTTTTCGATAAATACTTGTTTTTAATTATGAATCGTGGTTTTACGGCTAACCAGCCGAGTGGAAGTTTAACAACTACTGAAAAGCTAAACATTACATATACTTTGCAATTGGATTAAATGGACAAATTGATGTGAAGTTTTGCGAAAAAGTTACACGTCTTCTCAGTGAGAATCGAACTCACGACTCCCTGATCTCTAGTTAGGGCATCTTTGCCCAGTGCTAACGTGTTCATTTTTTATATTCCTCAAAGCTCACGATGGTGCTTTTTGCTCCCCACAGCGGATTTACATATGTGCTTCAGAATTCCCTCTTTTTTACAATTTATCTTCGCAAGATAACTTGTAACTTACAACGGGATTGATTTAAAAATATGCGTAGTTATCATGTCCTGGAAATTGAAAACCCGAAATTTTCATACAGGTATGTGTTTTAGAGAGAACACTTCCTAAAAATAGTGATTTTCAAGAACCTCGAAGCACAAACCTCAACCAAACTATGTTAAAACTTGCTCCAATCATAAAATCGTGTTCGACAAAAGTTCGTAGAATTTAGGTTGGTTTGACTTTATTAACGAGATTTTTAGCCCTGGGCTAGTTCATCTCGGGACCAACGGCTTTACTTCCCTTCCGAAGGAAGTCGTCACTATAACTTTTTACGTCATAAGTGACTATGTCGGGGATGGGATTCGATTCCAGGTCCTCGGCGTGAGAGGCGAGTGTTCTAACCACTACACCGTAGAATTTAATCAACTAGTGTGTAGAGGTATTTTCAATAATTTTTGGTAATTCATGCAGTGGTTATAATTTTTTGAAGCTTGAAATTAGCCCAAAAATACATAATTGATTTGAAGCACATCCAATTTTTCTCCAAATTGATTGAAATTTTGACCAGAAGTTCATTTCAATATGAAAAATCTAAATAATGGTTTACTGGCAGATTTCCCGACATTTTTGAAAATATAAATAGGTCTAATGTGTACCTATTCCAAATAGGGGAATTTACTTATTTTCGTCGTGTACGTGTATCGTGTAAGTCGAGTCTAGTACATAGGATACACACTCTAGTGGAATTAAATGGTATTTATTATCATGTACTTTTTCAGTTGATTGGGGAATTTCGGACTGGTGCAGGTGTATTCGTGATTTTTCGGTGTAATTTCGAATGGAGGTTCGACTCAATCAACCGGAATCTGCAACTCATTATTATATTCGTTCGGAGCTTCATCAACTTCTACAATACTATCCAAAATATCTTCATCCGTCATCAACTCGCAGGAAACGTTTTGATATATTGCGCAATACTCGTTGAAAGATTATGAGGCTTCAAAATCCAACGAGGCTTCTCCAGCTTTCTTGAAACAGTTTTCAATTCGAATGTACGAAGGTACGGTGCTGCCATCTGGGAAAAAATTGCTCGATGCGTGAAGCGTCGAAAATTTTATCCGGTAAGGTATAGGAAGCAACATTTCAAATGCTCACATAACATTAATTGCAATAGTTATTTAAAATCTTTTCAGTGTATGTTGATATACTTTTGATGGGCTACATTATAGGCATATAATTTTGAGTTTTATATTTTTTTCTCAATATTCTGCTGACTCTACAGTTGATCAATAGTCTAACACCGTACACTTAACAGAATTTAATTTAAAAGTGTTTTGAATTTTTTAGAAGCATTCAAAAATTGGCTTCCTATGCTTTGCCATGTAAAATAATCGGAGCTTCACGCATAGGGTCAACTGTGGCAATTACCTTCGTAGACGCGAATAGTTTGTGGTTTGACGCTGACGGCCCAGGCTCTCGATAAAATATTGATAGCGTCCAGAACTGTTATTTCAGAAACAGCCTACAATGATGAAATATCCATATAAATAAAAATGGAATGGTGTTTGTATGTCACGAAATGGCTTGAGAACGGATTATCGGATTTTGAAAAAACTCTTACATTTATGTACCTGAAGTGTTCCGACGTGTTTGTATGTACAAAAAGTACAGGATAATCACTGGCCGGTACGCTGATCATAAGTATGTACTGTGAAAAAGGATAGGACAAGGAACGGTCAGGGAATGATTCCTCTACCAAAATTCCTTGAGCTGTACGCTGCTGAGAAGCAGAGTTGATTTCATAAAGTCGGTAAAGGCCCAAACGCAATGATAGCGGAACGGCAACGGAATGCGGAACCGGTTCGCCAGCATGAATCACATCATCTCGACTGAGCTGTCAACGAATGAAAGTGAGCCAACTGAGTCGACTAGCATGTCATAGTTCGTCCTGGCGAACCGGTTCCGCTTTCCGTTGCCGTTCCGCTTTCATTGCGTTTGGGCCTTAACGCCTGCTGTACAAATCAGGAGCTGACACTTTTCTGTACGGAAAAATGTGCCACTCAATTATTCCGCAAGTAACACTTCGCTCATCTGGATCGGCTGTCAAAATTACTTTGGTAAAAAAGAGAAAATTTACTTCAGCGCATTACGTTTCAGGTGCATACTACGCATAAAAGTTTAAAAAACGAGAATGAACGGAACTGTCATTTTGCATGAGACGTTACAGGGCATTTTTCAATAGCCTACTTGATGGCGAGACGAAGTTTGCCGGGACCACTAGTTATTAATAATAAGAATACGAAGTGATCATGGATAAGTTAGTATTGTTACCGTTTCGTCTTCAATATCTTTCAAAGGACTAAGGTCATCCAAGCCTTCTTATTGCTTTCGTATTGCACTGGTAGGGATTTAATGTTCTTGAAAGATCTAAGTTGAAACAGCCCCGTTTCGTTGGTCTAGCGGCATTTGCATAGTCGCTTATTATACCAGGCAAAACATTTGACATCCAGTCACTAGTCATACCGGTGTCGACATTGGCACTTTCTCCGCACAGTTTTCAGAATGATATTTTTTGTCGTTGCAAAAACTTACTCAGCCATCCAGAGCTTCCCTTGGGGATGCCAAGCTCCTCAGCAAATACACATCCCTTCGCTCGAATGATGGATCCTGACAATGGAACGTGATTTTATCTGGCTTGATTCACGAATTCCTCCATAGATCGCTCCAGTGTATCACTCCCTACCAAACGCAGTCGCTTCTTTCCAAGGTTCTCAGATCCAGAAGATGCTTTTCACTGCCACTTGTCCTTGTTCCTATAAAGCGTTGAGACCGTGCTATACGGTAAGTCGAATGCCTTAGCCACGTATTTGACCTTCCGTCCGTAAATCTCCACCTGATCAATGATCCTTAATCGTTCTGCCACAGTCATCGTTCGTTTGTTGCTTTCAATAATCTCCATTTTATGTTGGGTTTCACGACTCGTACAGAATTTTCAACAGGCCGTTTGATTATTTGTGGGTAAATATGACATTTGATACAAGAGATAACTCAAAACATGAAAATCAATCTACACGGTTAAAAAATAAAATTCTGAAATGAATAAAAACTATACTAAATCCATATTTGGTCCATCCACCCCTTCAAATGCATATCAATACAATAATCATCCAAAGTATAAATGGGTTTTAATATTCATAAAGCTTATTTGGCTTATATTTTCACGCGGTCGTTTGTTTTGATTATCGTGAAAAAAGGCAAAAAGTGAAAAGTAAAACAAACAAATGTACAAAAACGAAATAAGATGATCATAATTTTATTTCGAGAACTCAATAATTTTTAACAATATGACAGAGTTTATTATATTGCTACTGGAATTCCAACGGAGATGTCGCTCTTGCTTACGTATCCGCGTATCCATCGAATTAAACATGCTCCTACTGGTCACGCTGGAATTATGTTCTCAGAAATTCTACCACATCACAGGAGGCGGTGCTGTTCTGCTTGCATAATGTTGGAATCCTTGATTTGTTATGTCTGCACCTACTGATGATCAGGCCAGCCATTTGCAGAAGGTGGAATTCGCTAGAAAAAGTCGGGGAATTCTATTGTATGCACAAAATATGGATATATATATTGAACTTACTAAACGATTTTCCTTCGCATCCGGTTCAGATTTTGATTAACACTTTTATCAGTTCCCTCCTGTCGTTAAGTCATCGGAGCACCTGTTTTTTTCGCTTTTCCACAGAGGCATTTAACTTCCCGTTCCGGGAGGCAAAAATTACTTTTAACTTGCCCTTTTGAATTGAAGTCTTTAGGCCACGGACAAAATAGGAAACAGAAGTTTCGACACTTTTTAGGACAGACCAGAAAAAAAATGCACACGTCCTGACCAAAACTGAAACTGTAAAACAATGAAGTCCCAAGTGTAACAATCACCAGCACAAATGCACGTGAAATAATTATTTCCGCAAATGCATGACATAGTATAAATTTGTATTCCATACAATGAATAAACACTAAAAATGAAAGAGAAATGATATAAAACACACTATTTAGTATTTTCCATTTTCTCCGTGTGTATTAGCAAACTGGTTAAGCAAATTGAAATTGAAAACCTGTTTTTTTCGTAAGCTGAATTGAATGGTAGCAAATTATACAAATTCTCCCGTCGAATGAAACTTATCGGACGTCAATTGATCATATCAATTGTTCAAGACAGACGGTACAAATCCCATCAGTGCATGAGATTTAAGGGTAGTCATGTGTTCAAATGTTCATTATAACTTAACTGTTGAGTCGATCAATACTATTTTTATGTCACGATGCAGCTCAAAGTAAGGGGTTTGCTACTGTATCTAAGTGTTCCTATTTCGGCTCACGGCAAACAGATTTTATGACAAACATACTGAAGAATGCATTATTTCGAATTTCGTTATTTATCGTGATACTTTTTTTATCCTCAAATTACCACTACAACAGCAATAAAGAAGGCTGTAGGTATATTATAATTATCAGCTTTGTTTTTTTTATGTAGGTGCGTTCTGAAAATTGCGCGTTAGAAGTAGCTTCCATTTCAACGAACTGCGAACGAAGCGTGAGGCAAAGTAATACGACCGACGCGAACGATGTCTGGCAGGTAACTGGCCATGATCAGAGTCTATGAATGGAGAGTTGCGCGAAGGCTGAAACCAAGTCTACCTATTGAACCGTCAAATCATCAACCTATTGAGCAACATAAACAAACACGTTTTGGGACGAGAAAAGTATTGTTATCGTGACGAAATAAAAAAAATGCTACGGTTTAACTTACGGTGTGATACGATGATGTAACAAAATAATTGCTCTTTAGAGCCTATAATTTGTGAATGAACCTCCGTCTTGTTACATGTAATGTAACGGTAATGTAAGTAATTTATCCTCCATCAGTGGAAATATATAACTCCGTTTACAAAATTTGATAGTTTGAAAACTATATATTAGTTATTCAACCCAGATTTAAGCTACAAATGCGGCTGTTTTCGGTCAATTCCCAGAGAGCAAACGGCTAAGAGAAATTCACTGTCTCAGTTGCTCGTCGCGCGGAAACCGAAAAAGATCAAAATTTTGAGTTCATGCTGTTTGTCGTATGTGTTGTTGCAATTCTCTATTAAACATTTCATTGTTATTACTTTATAATTACAAAACAAGAGATCAATTTCAATTTAATTCTTTGCGACTTTGTAAAAAAACAAACATTCGAATTGAGAGTGCATTTGAGTGAAGTCACTGGAAAGCGCGCACTGTAAAATAGGTGGCCAGAATAATTTATTGATTTGTGACTGGGGGGGAACCTGTTGCCAGTTCTTTTTGCACAACTCTCCATTCATAGACTCTGGCCTTGATGACTTCTCAGGGGGTCCGCGAAGCAATTGTTAATAAGTGTCGTTTCTAATGAGAAATCTTTTACCTCGCTTTTTTGCAAGAGATCATTATTAGTAGAGTTATTATTAGAGAATTATTTACGGGATTGAAGAAATTCGCAATTCTTCACTGTTCCATCTCAAACAATCAACAGAATTTTTTTATGAGATTTTCGACAGACATCCAACAAGATTGTTTAGGAGTTTTTTTTTTGCAAAATCTTGTTTCAACCTCCGAAGAGAAACGTTTCTTGAAAAAATTTTTTTTTTAAATATTGAAAGCTGCTTCCAAAAAGAAAGCTTGATTGATTCCTTTACTATCTGAGGAACATTTCTTGGCAAGAACTTCGCGGATTCTGGTGAAACATTTGTAACATTCGACAAAAGTTGGCATTGAGTAAATTGAATACCAAGTGTGCATTGCATGGCAGTGTGGGAGGAAACTAAAATTTCTAAAAATTACCCTGAGCTCAAATCGCATATAGTCTGAAAATAATTCTGATAGAAATTGCATTGCTGCTACATTACAAGACTCATGTATAATCTCAATGTGACTGTTATGTGATTACAATTTCCAAAATGAATTTGAGCAAAATATTTTTTAAATTCCTGTAAAGATTCTTAGTGGACCATGTGAACACCAGTTGATATTGGAAGAATTCTTGCATTATCTGTGATGAATTACTGACGACACATTTGGGTGTGTCTGCCAAGGATATCTGTTGTTTCATAATTTTTCGTTTCGATACCATCCACTTTCAGGGGTCCGCGGAATGTTGGTTAAACTTCTAAGGGGAGTAGTTTCAAAAAGGCTGAGCACCACTGCTTTATGACTTTTTATTCGCCTTTTATCATATAGCTTATTAGTGTGCATGTGTTTGTGTGTGTAAAATCTAAGCTAAGTATTAATAAGGTCAATTTGATTTGTAAATTGAAAGTTATGGGGATTCTTTCCTTCTGTGATCCATCATGGCCATCCTTAAGTATAGGCTTACCAGATGAAAATTGTGAAAAGGACGACATTTCGCGTGACTGGCTTTGAAAAAGGAGGACATCGATTTTTTCCACACGTTCACGTTTACGTTCTTGTGACTGGTGGCTATAGAATATGTTTCATAAAATATTGTCCTAGGATTGAAATCATGGCCTTATGTTAAGTGAGCTGACGCAGATGCCATTGGTTCTTCTCCAACATCCCGAATGTCAGCAACCCGCAATCTGATTTTCAGCACATTAAACTCAATATCCCAAAATTGACCACACCACAAATAATATTCATTATTCCTAATTCTTACGGCTTGGATCTTGAACAGGGTTTACTTAAGACAGAAATGTTTGAATATTTGAACAAATAGAGTAGGAAGTTATATGAATGGATTTCGGATATTAACTTCGTTCGTTCTATAAAGGAGGACATGTCCTCCCAAGGGATACCATCTGGTAAGCCTAGCCTTAACCAACTTATTTGTACCAAATGTATCATGTACAAAACACATAAGGGGCGGTCTATTAATTACGTAAGACAATTTTCGGGGTTTTTCAACCCCCCCTCCCCCATGGTAAGTTTTTTTGTATGAAAATTAAAAATAAATTGTATGGCGCGTAAGAAATCGCAAATTTAAGCAATGTACACGTCGAAAAAATGTTAAAAACGTGATTCATTTTAAAACAATTTTAGAAGACAGGTCGTGATTCTTCTGAATTAATTTTCTCAAAACCGTATGGAAGTTACTTACGTCGATTTGAAAAAGTAATCGAGATTTGTTCCGGTTGTACGTGATGACAATGACTTTCCCCATACAAAATGAAACGAGAAAACTTCTGCTGATCAACTGTGGACAAGAGTAAAGCAGCTAATCCATTGAAATTCTATAAAAATACTTTTCAATGCTGACCCAAATATTTATCATATGAGTAAGGTCCCTTGATTTTTGGAGATGTCCGGTCTACTTTTATAAATCGTTTTTGCTCCACATCGCTCATTAGATTCTAGATCATATTCTGAGTGTCCTCTACAAATATGAGCTCATTTGGATGAAAACAAAGATTGCAAAAGCCCTTAAAAGTTAGTAGGTATGGGAATTACTATGGAATATGCAAGCAATTCATTCATTTGTTCATAGTGTTTGCCCACGTACTTTTAAAGGTTAGAGCAACGTTGAAATTATTAGATGCATTCGTTAGCTTTCATATTGCCAAAGACCATTTTCAAAACGAAATGACCGATTGAATGAATTACTTATTTGTCCCAAAGTAATCCCCATACAAACTTTGAAGGACTTGTGCAGTTATAGTTTTTATCTAAATGAGCTCAAATTGTAAGAGGAAACTTAGAGTTTGATCTGGAATCGAATAAGTGGTGTGAAGTGATAACGATTTTTTGAACCACTCTATCAAGCAGGGTCCAAGTCTGAAGTCCGTCTCGGTACGCCATTATGAGTAACATTATAATACGCCATTAACGTACCTATTCCAGATGCAAAAAAAAAAAAAACATAAGTGCCCGACATCATTCAGCCTACACTGAGAGCAGCATTGCAGTAAAAATTACCATGTTGATGGTTTAAATTAAATACATCGCACCACTTGATTTGTGCAGACTACGTTACACATTCATCTCAAACGGGATGTGTGGTCTTTTTTACCATGCCGACGATATTCGAAGCATCAGTTAAAACTACCATGCTACATGGTAATATTGAAAACGAATTATTGTCATTTTTTTTACCATGCGATGCGTTTAAAAAGACAGCTATCGGATAGTAAATTTGAATACTCTTTATATTTATTCCTATTTTTTTTAAATCAATATACCTATTCCATTACTAAAATCATAATCGTTTATTTAATAATAATGTCTATAATAATTTATTGTTCTTTAATCCATAAAAAGCGAATCTTAGATATGAAGACGCGGCGCTTGTAGTGGAGTCCTGTAATGAATTTAATGTCCGTATTTGCTTTCACCGATCTCTGATCCACTATTATGGCGGCTAATTCAACTTATGCTCCACATCGCTCGAGTTATCTGTTGAAAAAAAAAATGTGCACGATTAATATTCCGTCAATTTACAAAAAGTAACAAATCGATGATTAGTAGAATACTCACCAAGAAACATAGTATAAATTAATCTTAATTATAATTTGGATAACTTAATTGGGCCTTGAAATTGAATGGTATCATCTGCAACATGAAAAGAAGTTGTTGAGCGAATTGTTTGTTTTGTATATTAAATTTCAATATTTCTTACCAACTCGAGATCAACAGCAACATGGGTACAATATTATGAAAAATAAACAAAACTTTATTCAATATTACCCCCAAAACACTGAAAAAAATACTTTTTCTGTCCACACTTGTGTTAACTTTTCACAAGCTGACAGAGAAAAACAGCCATGTTGATGGGGGCATTATTACTACGCTTTTGTTGTTCAAATTACCATGCACATGGTAAAAATGATAACATTGCTCATTAAAAATTACGGATCTTGTGTTTATCTCCAATACATGACAATAGTGCACTTGACTGCACATGGTAGTAAATTTTATCCATTGCTGGCATAGTAATTTCAACAACATTTCAGTAATTATAAAGACAAACACATTAAATTTCAACATAATTCTGAATAGTAATTTTAAGAACCATGAAGTGGTTGTAGTTACTCCAACATTAATTTCAGTGTACGCAATGCAATTTTTGGTAGATAGAACATTAATATAACCATAAATTTTACTATTATTCTATTTTAGTCTGGAGAACCGAAGCGTCGTAAGGTGCTCCCTCAAACCCCGGCAGGACTTAATGGTGGTGCCCATACGTTGAACAAGAATCCCGAACCTAACAAAATCCGGCGCATCAAGCCAATAACCATTGCCACCAATCTCAGCAAGGAAGCGGAAAATAACAATCGGACACCGGTCAATGAAAACTTTGCCGTTATCAGCTTCTCCGATGAATGGGAAAAGGATCACCTGAAGTACCAACAGATAATAAAGGAACATGAACAGCAAAGACAACGGATGCAGGTCAAGAAAAAATCGCCAGTTTCTGCACTTGCGGAAGAAGAACACAACTATCGGAAAACAGCAACACCAGGAAGCAGCAGTACCGCAGATTCACACTCCACTAGTCGATCTTCCGAAAAAAGAGAGAAGCGAAGTAGCAATGTGGATAAAAATCCTATTGGTAAAGAGTTTGCGGAACTGCTAGAAGCGTGTAGGAAAGCAGATTCATCCAAAGAGATGGAATTGCTGATTCAGAAGAAACTAATCAAGTACTACGAATGCGTCCATCCAGATTATATCAATTCCAAGAGCTTCAAGAAAACGCTAGCTTCAGTCACACAGGACGTTAATGAGCATCCTGAGTTGGTATATCTAAAGCTGGCTAGCATCGTGGAAGAGTTAAATATCCGTCGAAAGTCCAGAAATTCGGTAATGACTAACGAAAACGTGACCACCACTGGAAGTGAAAAGAAGGACAATCAGATAAGAAGATTGAACCGCGCCCTATACATACTGAAGAAGCGAATAGCCAAGTTGGAAGAGATGGAGGTGGATTTTGACGAGGGTATAAATTCTTCGTACATGATGGAGGAACGTTACAAGAAGCGAGCCTTTGAAATTTACGAGAAGATCTGTGATATAACTGGAGAAAGCAAACACGCACATCGTATCACGCGGAAGCCGATTAAATTCGATGGAACACACTATACTGAGTTTAACCGGACAATTCAGACGTTCGTCAACAGGACGAACACCTTTCCGGATTTTTTCGACGTGCTGAAATGCTTGCAGCACTGTAACACACAGTACGGGTACAGGATGCGGCGGGAAGAAATGACAAAGATTGCCCAGGATGCGTTCATCAAGATTGGCAAGCTGCTACAAAAACGACGCAAGACTGATCTGTACGAGATGGTGTCTTACTACAGTGGAACGGACAAGGACCCGGCAGTGGTAGACAAGGGATTGCATGAGAAACTGGAGGAGAATAAGAAGCACTATGGGAAAATCGGAGACATTATCGACAAGTAAGTGATGAGTAGCTTATTCTTGCTAAAATAACTATTTATAACAAATGTTAAAATCTGGCATGCTCGAAAGCTCTTGACGAGTATGTAAAGAAACTGCATTCGATTGGTCCACTCAGTACTTACAGTTTAAACTTCTTAGGCAGCGTCCATTTATTACGTAACGCTAAAATTGAAAATTTTCGACCCCTTCCTTCCCCTCCGTAACGCTTTTTGTATGAAATTTTTTAAATTTTTGTATGAGCCGTAACACTTGAGCCTACTTTCCCCTCCCCCTAGAGCGTTACGTAATTTGTGGATGGAGCCTTATGAGAAGTCCTCGATTTTTGAAAATTCTTGTAAGACTGCTATAACTCAGACATTTCTTCGACGTTTCCTCCATAATAACTAGAGACAATGGAAATTTGCGATAAAATTTTTGAAATTTCGCGTTTGACCAAGGCGATCAAACCAACATATCGCGGCTTTGTTTCGGTCCCATAGATTTGACTATATTTTACATAAAATAACATGTTTGTTGTTAAAATGTGATGATAATTTTTATATCACATTTGCCATTCTAAATTGGAAACAAAACAAGTAAGTTAGAAAGACGCCCAACTTAAACTAAACGATAAAAACATTTTTGATGGAACCTGGGCTCTAAAATGAATAAACCATTTTCATGAGTCAAAATCTGGAATCACTGCGATTCTGCGAAATTCTCAAAATTTAACTTATTTCGCGGCGTTTCACGTTTTTTTTCTGAATTTCGCGGCGAAGGCCAAATTTCGCGGCATCCGCGAAATCGTGAATTTCCATTGTTCCTAATAATAACATGTATTTGTTTGCCCTTTTGGAGGAAGGGAATTCCGACTATCTTCTTCTTCTTCTTGGTATTACACTGGAACAGAACCTGCTTCTCAGCGTAGTGTTCTCATGAGCACTTCCACAGTTATTAACTGAGAGCTTTCTTTGTCAAAGTTGCCATTTTCGCATTCGTATATTGTGTGGCAGGTACGATGATATGATACTCTATGCCCAGGGAAGTCAAGGAAATTTCCATTACGAAAAGATCCTGACCGACCGGGATTCGAACCCAGACACCTTCAGCATATCTTTGCTTTGTAGCCGCGGACTCGTAACTACTCGGGTAAGGAATTACGACTATACCTAGCTTAAATGTGTGCATACGATGGATTTCTTCCAAGTCGAGTCTAGTACACGACACTGAAGGATACAAACTCTAGTGGAATTGAATGGTATAGTACTAAATTTTCATTTATTTAAAGATATTGCACTTATTGCTGTTTGTGTGTTGAAAAGCTAATCCAGACATACAATTTTATTTTTGCAAACTTAGCTCCTATGTTTATTGTTTCCAAAAACATGTTACAGACCCATGAGTCTCTGAAATGACCATCGACTCATGAAATATAAATGCTTTGTGAAGCTGCTTGAAGGAACCATCGTACCCTAATTCAGCGCATTTGGTCCAAAAATTGTCAAAATTTATGAAAATTTTCCCAGCTGCCTGTTATCAATAATTTCCAGTTTCTTAGAAAGTTTTAAAATGCGCGGAATTAGGGTCTTAGATGCGCTGAATTACGACGGTAATCATGAAATTTTGTATTTAGTATGGTTCCATGAGTCGATATCGAGTCATGGAATACCGACTCATGTGGGTTTTTACTGTATTGTGAAGAGATCGTCGAAGAAATTCCTGAGTTATTGCAATTTTAGTAAGCCAAGAATTGTCAAAAATCGAGGGGTCTTCAAAAACGGTTTCAACTATAAGTAGTAGTATTTTGAAAACTCAATTGTAAATAGTGGGTCAATCTCAGCAAGAATTCAGGTTGTAAAAAGATGCCCATTGATTTATGTTCATTTTATATTACAGATTCGCCAGGGTGCAAGACAACGATACGGACGAGGAAGGTGAGCCTAGCCATAGTTCAAAGCCATCTAGTAGCAAGGCAGAGACGGTCGTTAGTAGTAAGGATACAACAGGTGATTCCAAAGAAAGCAACGTTCCTGCATCATCTTCTACGATAAGTCAGTTTGATACGTCCTCCGAAGACCCTCCAGTGGTGGTCGATCGATCTAGTTCTACTGCTGAAACCACAGAAAAAGAAAACGAAACGAGCAGTGTGGATAGTAAAGTCAATGCCGAAGAAAGTGGAGGTGACGATCTTGCTGCTAAAACTCCTGCTGGGGAAGCTTTAGAGGACGACGTCGATGACGACGATGATGAGGAAGAAGACGAAGAAGATGAGATGTTGATCAAAGAGAACGTGAAGCCCGATACATTCGATGATATTGATATATCAGACGACGAGGAACTGAATGTGCCTGCGTCTTAGCATATAACGTTGGCTACCAGTTGGTAAGGCACGGGATTATTGTAAATATGCGTCCGGAATCTGGACACACACACACAAGTCGCTTTAACGAGTAAGATATTTATAAGATACGTTTATATAGTTTCTTATCATTCATGCGGATAAACTGGTAGCATAGTCGAAAGCTATTTTGATTTCAACCCGCGATTTTAATCGAAACATACTAGTTGTCATACCCACAGCTAAATTTAGGCTATATTTGTACAATAATTTCGATCTCCAAAGTTTCCAACGCAATCAACAAAAGGGTAATTATGTGTCATCATCGTCGTATCTGTTGTTGCATTGTTTTACGTTGGTAATTGACCGTTTCGATCTAGCAATATGTTTCTAAGAAATCATTGAGCCAAGCTAATCAATCACCACAAACGGATTAATGTAAAAAACAAATCACAAGTCAAATGTACATAGTGAAGTCAATAAACTGCTAATATTTTGCATAAAATACTTAATTTTTATTCAATCGCGCCGAATAATTTATTTTTCATGCTTAGTGTCATAAAGGCGTATCTACAGTGATCGATTTCTCTAATCCGTTTTGACACTCAACACGAGATTCGTTATCTTAACCCTCTTTTTCCCATGATATAGCTCCAGAGCTTCATTGATTTTTGATGAATACTATGCAATAGTTACAAGAATGTGATTTAATACTCATCAGATTAATCCAAAAGTCGACTAACTGTTTCAAAAGGAAAACTATTTGTACGCTTCGTGGCCGTGCGGTTAATGTTACCAAGCATTTAAGGACTTTTCATTTTATAAAGTGGACACCTTGTTTATGGTGTATCTTTTTTATTTATTGATAAAATCGTAATCGGTTTTCTGTGCATGGTTCAATTACAATACTATGAAAATATAAAAACTTACAAAATGCTTTTGGTTGAAGAACTGAATAGTTTTTCCAAAGCTCCTAAGAAAAACTGTTCGTCAAAGTTAAGCATTATTTTTCGTATAACAAAAATCTTCATTATTATGAACAAATTGTATGATGGTATCCTTTACTATTCTACTGAAGGTAGAGCTTCAACAAATCAATAATATTCTACCATTATCTGACACTAGGTCACTTTAGTGGTTTATTCTTTATTCATAGGTACAATTTTTACTCGTTATGGTCGTTTTATTGAAAAATCCCATACTTTTAAAATTATGTACGCATATTTATCGATCTACAACGAATTTTAAGCGTTTTTCTCTGAATATTTTGATAGATAATCCCAGAATAACAAATTATGAATATAATACATGGAAAATTAATTCGATTTCATTGAAAAAGTGTTCCCAATTTTGATGATTGTCATTGTGCTTTGAAAGTTTTTCTCAAAATAAAACATTTGTTTTTCTTTTTTGCATTAAATGTGACGTTGGGACTAAATAAACAACTCTATGAAAGCGTAGGTTATTTTTCATATTTATACTATATTAGTACTTCCGTCGAGACGCACTTTACATCTTAAAATTCTAATCATATCAGTTCCATTTAAATTCAAAATATTTTTCTCTAAAAAAATTGATTAAAAATGATTCTATGATATATGGAAAACTGTTCCTCCAAAAATAACTTGATATTTTTCAGCAGGCTTCTGATTGAAGATGCTTTGGAAAATCAAGCGTTTTTTGAAAATAAAAAATATAGATTGTCGAATTTTCCAACCAATTTCTAATAATCTTCGATGTTGATAACCTCCAAAAACCGACCGTTCTAAACGTTGTGCCTTATTAGTGTGAAATTTAATTGTTTTGTTGGCTTTTAAATTATCACAACAGTATACAATATTAGTTGAACGATGTACAAAAAACCGATTGCGATTTCATTTATAAATTAAAAAGATATAGCATGTACAAGGTGTCCACTTTATAAAATGAACAGTCCTTACTCACATTCAAGGAAGCAAAAATTAGTAAAATGAGATTTGGGGGGCGAAAAAACCAGAAAGTGGACGAAAATGAAATAAACTAAAAACAAAGATATTTAACTTTTAGGGAAATTAATACAGTCAACTCTCCATAACTCAGTTATCAGCCAGACATCGCACGCGTCGGACGCTCTCCGTTACCTCTCTCGATTTCACATTCGCAGTTCGTGGAAAATGTCCGGTACGCGGGTTAACACACTAGTGGTGGATTTCAGTGTTCTCCCTGAAGTTGCGAAGGTGCACCAGTTTTTGGAGCAAGAATTGAAGCTTAAATATGAGGACGTTAAGAGTATACAGTTGCATCACGCACGCAACTGTGTATTGATTGAAATGAAGACGAAGGAAATCGTCACACGCTACCAATTAGAGCATAATTGGAAGCGAACAATGCTTTCAAATAATGCGAAATTTCGTATTCCGGTCTACGTTGATTGCGAGGCAGTAACGGTCCGGGTCCATGATCTTCCGCCATCGATGAGTCACGTCACTATTGCGGACCATATGTTGAAGTATGGAGAGGTGATCTCCATACGGAAGGAAAAATGGAAGCATTATTTTCCCGGGATTTCCAACGGAGTGCGGGTTCTAAGAATGAACATTCTACGACATATCCCATCGTTCATTACCATTGAAAATGAACACACAATGGTCACTTACAATGGCCAGCCAAAATCTGACCAATCGTCCCATCCTGGCAAATGTCAGGAGCCAAACACTACTTCAAATGGAAGTCCACCAACGTCGACGGCAACAAAATCACCTGACGGTTTGTTCACGCAGGATGATTTCCCGCCGATAGCAAATAACCTGCAAAAAACTACATCTCCCGTTCCCGAACCAGTTCAAGCTACACAGAACGACAATAGCGAACACAACAACGACGATGACTGGACCGATGATGAAAGTGCTTCGAACTCTTCATCCGAATACAATGGTGCAACATACAAGCGACGGCGATCGAGGCAGAATAACAAAGGGTGTAGAACCAAAAAGGCTTGCTCCAGTCAGTGTTCCCCAAACACGGACCATGCGGAAATGTTTTCATCACCAGATGAAAAAAGCAAAAATAAATAAACTTTTAGTTGTGATTGTTCTATACAATGTAGAAAATGATAATCGGCTCTGTTAAGCTGAATACGGCGTGTGAGCCTTAAAATAAACGAATTAAAAAAAAAAAAAACTCTCCATAACTCGATATTGAAGGGACCATCGAGTTAGGGAGGTATGGCGTTACAGATCACAAAATCAGTGCAACAGCGATCCAAGGGACCATCGAGTTAGCCATGAAAACCAACTTTTACTATGGACCAATGCACGAGTTCACTATTTGACGTTTGAGCGGTGCCGTGTTATTTATGTGACCATGGCAACGAGTGAATTCGGCACCGCTCAAACGTCAAATAGTGAACTCGTGCACTGGTCCATGGTTCTCTAATTCGATATTGAGATATGGAATATCTAGTAAGGAAGAGTTATCTGTAGAAGATTATACTCAGTGGTGGGAAGAATCATGCCGTTCACGCAAAATTTTATTTTTATTTTATTTTATTTTATTGATGTACAAGGGGGTCAGGGGCCAAGTCTCCAGCATAAGTTTAAAAACTCACACCTTCCATAATACACCGGGGGTTTTGGAGTTTGGGAAGTAGGCAACGCAACATCTTTGACCAGAAGGTTCTTTAAGTTTTGCTTTTACTCTAGACTTCCCCTACACGTATGAATGATGCAAGGTCTAAAGAACATGAATCAGTCATACATATAACGGTAGTGAAGTGTTTTGCCTAAGGATATGTGAAAGGAGGGATTTTGTGTGATGTTTTGTAAATCGCTCTGTGGAACAAATTTGTTATTAGTTAAATAATAAGTTCATTTGATTTACCTTTCAATTAGTATTCAATGATTACAGAAACTTTATACTTAACAAAGGCGTGGAGTGCAGCAAGCTTGGTGGGCGGATCAAGTGCGTATCGATTTGGCGAGCGTGGGGCAGAACCGAGGATGGAGAGATGCGACCGCAAACCGACGTTTTCTCGACCATTACGCTGCCATGATAAGAGATGCCTTTCCTCTTCGATGAATTATTCCTCGAAGCGGATTAGATATGAAAACAAGGATAAAGAGAGAAGGAATGTTAGTGATTGTTACATGCTTTATGGCAGTATTGACGTACATTGAAGTCATACAAAATTCGCTCTTTGGATTCCCACGATAATAATCCCTGAAACAACAAAAAATGAATCCGAAAGAGCGAGAACCTTGATGTTTCAATGTATGACAATCCAGCTTTATTGCATGTGAGAAGTTCTTGGTGATATTCTCACAACGGCCATTCAGAATGGTTCGACGGATGTAGATAAAAGATCATTATGATTAAATTAACGCGACTACATGTTAGTAAGCTCAAAACGATTATTATATTTGCAACTGTTAATTTAAATAGTTAAGCTAAGGGTCGGTTATTACATATAACTTTATAGATAAGCAGAAGTAAAGCACGAACGCGAATCCATCCCATCTTCAAATGCACAACACTTCATTCTGGAACTTTAGAACGTCCATGTTGTAACTTGTTCACACAAGAAATCTGCCTCGACCGAGTTGGCAGAACGCGCCCATACCCCTTTCTGAACCAAAGGACAGGGAACTGATACCATGATACCACAGACAAACAGACGTAACACTTAGAACAAATTCCATGAAAATCCATCGCCCAGTATACACCATCATCATCTGGTGAGCATTTTGCACGAAACACTGTTTTGTGCAACAAGACCTGCAGATGGCGGTAGTGTGGAACGTCAAACACGAGGGAAAACGATGCGCGCGCCTCTGGTTGTGAGATTTGTAACATAGCGAATTTGAAATGATCGTTAAATGCGTGGTCGATGGAAATTTCTTACGTGTTACGTCTGTTTGTCTGTGATGATACCTTAACTACAAATACAAAAGCTACTTCTATGTTATATCCGCTACTACGCTCACGATAATTATGTTATGATCTTAGAATAATAGATAGAGATAACTACTACATAACAGAAATACTTCCCAAAGAACGCTAATGTCGCCAGTGTTGGTGTGATAAATGCAAAGTAGCGCAAAACTGCGAAGAGAATTAAATAAGTTCTAAATCACAGCATTTTGTTCAACAATATTATATTATAAAAGATATTTGAAAATGAAACATTTCAGTAACAACAGTGCCATCAGTTTTCTAATTATTATACATATATCAGTAACACTACTAAACTATCTATAATACCGTTACAACCTACTTTACTAAAGAACGCAATACCGTAAAATGCCGTAATTCAGAACATTTTGGAATATTTCTCAAAAATCGTAAATTATTGTTAATGATAATTTTAATTGGAATCATGATGCATTATCAGCATATACAAATAGCGGTATGGGCAAACTTCAGAATTTTACTTAAATTTCGACTAATTTTGGACCAAATACGCGGATTTAGGCGATGCGCTGAATTCCGGCACCTTACGGTATTAATATGGTAATAATTACTACATTGTTAGTGAACCTAACATAAATGTCTATTTTCAATGACCTGTGAGACGCAGAGACCACCCGCACCCACTCTTGCGTCTCGTGGTCTACTGAAAAAGATTTATGTATATTGAACTAATACTACTATTAGAAATAGTGCTACTGATGAAGGTGATCGTTGGTTTCCCAGTCTTGTTAGTGATTTGAGTGTTAGTAGAGACTTGTAGTAGGCCCTGCCGGTCCCTCCAGCATTACGCGTAGTTATCTGGTGTTAGATCATGCGACAGTAACTAAACTCATGCTGAAGGTGTGATAAATCAAGTGTAAAATATATTTAAGCATTGAAACACATGTCATTATTTAACTTAAAACATTAGACTAGCTTACATTTTATAAGTTATAATTACGATTATTTTCGCGATCAATATATTAGCATTAGAGTATTTTTTCACAATATCAACAATATGTAATCACTAGATAAATCACCGTCAATCCCATCACCTAAGGGCAGGGAAGAATCATGCCGTTCACGCAAAATGAACCAATATTAAGCAGGATCCACGCTCACAAACCAACAGCGACCTATTTGCTCACAGATTCTTGCACAGGAGAACCAGAACAAAACAAATGTAAAAAGAGCGTGATTGCTGGATGAGCAGAGAGCCGTTCTTTTTCCGTTCATAACTATTTTTGTGAATAATTGGGTGGATTATGATTATAATAGATAGATTACAAACCAGATTACGACAGTATTGGGAAAATTGACCGATGTATGATGTTATTGTAGAAATATCACAGGGAATCGGACGCGTGATTGCATGTCGAAATAAAATGATGCGATGCCCTCTACAGTATATGTGTTCGGGCGATCGTGAGCAAAGAAAGCAAGAACGCAATCGCACAAAAAGAAACCAACGTTGCGGTATCATTTTTGTATCGTGCATGAACAGACTCTGTTCACCGTTTTACAGCACTGATTATACTTGAATAATGTGAAGACTAGTTGATTACACATTAAACTTTTTTCCCTTTATTCAATTGAACATGCTAACATATTAATGTTATAATCACAATAGACGAAAATGGGACAAACAATGTCAATGACGAAATATGCTTGATAAACATTCAGTTTTTAAAATGCTTTTGTGTTCAATATGGTTTATGAATTGACAACTGAAATCTTCTCAAAAGATAACGTATTCAGATCGACGCTATCTAGGTGTTGTCACAGATGACATTGAAAGTGTTTCTAAAGTGAACATATGTGAAAATTATTAGATTTTTTTTAAATTGATTTGAAAAACTAAAAGAAATTATTTGATATTTCATTTGTGAAAGAACTTAATAATAATGTTACGATTACTTAAATCTGGGATTAATCACTGGCGAAGTTTTCAACACAACTACACAACTGTTTTATATATTTTATAACCATTTTAACTATTACTTACAAACTATTTTATGAATCAATTTCAGAAAATTTTACCAGAAAAAAACCAAGTACCAACGCACAGCTTTTTTCGACATTTAAACTATCAAAATTGGGTTTCTAAACAAAGTGCTTTAACAAAAGTTGTTGCAAATGAGCTATATTATTCTAAAACACTATCAAACATTTTGATTGTTTTTCAATAGTTTGACCCTTAGGTCAGTTATTTCGATGTATGATGAGACGAATGAGCGTAGAAATGTATTCTAATCATTATTGAGCTAATCGTACCAATTCAGTTTAGCAAGCGTTCGTCGAAAATCGGTGGATCATCTGTGCTACCATGCGAAAGAGAGGGTTAATTCCAATCATTACCGAAGACATAAATCATGCAACTAAAAGTAGATTCAAAGAAATATCGGATTGAAATCTCCAGAGCTACAGAAAAAAAATCTGTTCTAAAATTAACCCTTCAGTCGTCGCGCGGTTTGTCACCGTCAGAACCACCACGCTGATGCTGTGTACGATAAGCGAAGTTTTTTCACCACTGTTGTACAAAATACAACAGCGCGACGACTGAAGTGTTAAAAAAAACCTTTTCACGTTACATTGCAGTGAAAAAGATAATAAGCATTTTTTGGATTTTCATATGTATTTTCTATGTTTTGGCGTTTTAAAATCGTCAAAAAATTATTACTCGATTTAGTAATTTGAAAAATAAATAATTCAAGATAATTAATAAGTTTCAAAATACAGAAAGTCAAGTAAATCAATTTAGTGCAGTAAACTCTGGGCCAGCACCTATTTAAAATTACTGACAAGTACATCATTTCAATGATTGTCGTTTATTGAAATTAATTCAAATAGATTTATTGATACAAGAATATCAATGAATATGATAGTAAACGCACAACTTTTTCATGGATATACGTAATAAGGTGATTTGTTAGTGAAAAAAATGTTTCAAGGGGTATAGGTCTGTGTGTTTTTCTGTATTTTTTTTTCTTTACTTTTAAATAAAAATCTATTTCAGCATACTGCTTAAAGCTAAAAAATGTATACGACCTGTTTTATTTCAATTTAAAGTCTTTGGAATTTGAAGAATCTCAACTATACGATTTCCATTACCTTCTTGCCCCACGGTACCTTACCATAATCCAATTTTTTTTTTGTAGATTTAAAAATAAATACTGTAAACTCTCTTTCCTCACTCGATATTGAAAGGACCATCGAGTTAGGGAGGTATCGAGATACAGAACATATATTTTTCAAATTTGAAACTTTTCATTTTTTTTTACGAAATACATTCAAAATAGTTATTTTAACTTGAAAAATAATACAATTTTACCACACTTACGTACAACTTTTCATTAAAATTCGAGTTAGAGAGGTAAACTTACATGGGAAACTGAAACAGATAGTATCGAGTTAGAGGGGTATCGACTCACAGAGGTATCAAAGAATGCTAAATTGAAGGGACTGGAATCATCGAATTAAGGGAAATATCGATACAGAATATCGAGTAAGGGAGAGTTGACTGTATTTCTAGAAGTTATATGATAAATCATGATGTAATACTGCAGCTCATCTAGTATTCATTAAAAGTGCAGTCGCCTCTCCACATCTCGATATCGAAGGGATCATTGAAGATTACTGGGAGATTGAAAATCACTTCGTTACCAGGTAAATTGACAAACAAACAGACGTCATGTCGTCTTTGCAAATTTTTTTGATCTTCAAAATCTAATCTAGTAACCTTTAAAAATGGGTATATCGACATACGGAGAGAAAATCGGGAATGAAAATCACATCGAGATAGGGAGAGTAAAAATGTATGCAGAATGAAGGGATCGAAAAATATTATCGACATAGGGAGAGATATCGAGATGTGGCGAGTTGACTGTATGTTCTTTGTCTCGATCTCTCCCTATCTCGATGATCCCTTCGATATCGAGATATGGAGAGTTGAATGTATATCCAGATGGAATTCTTCAATGGTTCTCATTTACCTTCTGAATAGGCAACATTGCTGCATCTTGCGCGAAAAATAGCTTGTTGTTGTTGTTTGAGAGGGACAAATGAGAGATATCACACACGAATCATTGCTACTATGTTTCACTGCATGTATCCAGTGATACAAAAATGAATAATTAATTAATGTGGCAAAGTTGTAGCTGATGAATGTATCTAACAGTATCAGCGTTTCACTAACTTTCAATAGCACATGTACAAACACTATGACCGATTGAATTAGATGCTTGTAATTTCCATAGTAATTCTCATACAAACTTTCAAGGGCTTGTGTAGCCTCAGTTTTCATCCAAATGAGCTCCAATTTTGGGACGACACTCAAAATTTGATCTAGAATCGAATGTGCGGTGTGGAGCAAAAACGATTTTTTGAACCACCTTACTATATGTAATATACTCTGTGGATTTTGTTTTTGAGAGTAGATGATGCAAGTAGTAAAGTTAAGCGCTTTATATTTATACCACCCAATATATCTTTCGTATAGATCATTGCACGAAATAACTTAGAATCAATCTGTTTTAGATTCCGAGAAAATAGGATGGGGTCAAGTCTACCCAGACTCCCCTATAGTTACTAGAGTTGAAACTTATTCGCAGACCGGGCCATTTGGCATAAACAGAATTATATACCTGCTTTCAAAAGATGGCTGTAAAAAAATGCTATGCCAAATGACCCAGACCCTTCGCAGATCTACACCTATAAATGAATTTCTACAACGAAGTTATATGAAGCACAGCTTGGTTCCGAAGACTCATAATTATTATTATTATTATTATAGCTTTATTAAGGAGATTTTCAGCCCTAGACTGGTTCATCTCCGAAAGGCTCATAATTGTATCCAAGTGTAGACATAGATCTATGTTGAATATTTATACGTACACTTTGTCGACTGTAATCAAGAATCGTTAGAACGGTTCGAGATCAATTCAATTACTTTGACAGTGCTATCGGATATAATCAAACCATTAAGTACGTTTTTAAATTACGGAGTTTTCATTGTTTACCCTTAGGATACATTGAAATTAATAGTTCCTGGAAAAAGAAAGAGAAAACAACAGATTAGTTCATCTGATTTGGTTTGAATAGTACACTTTAGTACTCACTTAGTCAAAAGCCCATCCTTCTTGGCAAGGCGAACGATGCAATCGTCCGACTCTCCCATACGACGGATCTCACCGCAGATGGCGTACACCTTGGAGGTTTCCAGCATACGGCCAGTCGCCGGGTTCACATCGACGATGTTGATCTGGATGGAGGCATGATCCTTGGCGTGGATGATTCGGTTGCTGGACGAGCTGCAAAACGAAACGTCAAAGAAGTGAGGTTAGATCAGTAAACAAAAAAGGATGTTGGGATGGCCACCGAGGACGGTGTGGAACGCAATTCTCCAAAATCCGAGTTACAATCTGGTCCCGCCAAGTTGAGCCACGCAATGAACAGCAATTTAAGTAGGATTTTGATCGACACGTGTTTGTAATTCAGACGAAAACATTGCGGTGAAACTTACCACTTCCTTGGGCAGTACAAGTCAACGAATTCTCCGGCGTCGTTCTCCATTTTTGGTGACTGCAAGATACAAAACCCAATAAGTAATCGTATTAAACCGACAATAACGAATAAAACACTGTTTTACAGCGGAAAAACTCACTTTTTAGGTCAGAGCAAATCGTCGGACAACAAACTTGACACAATGGCGGATCAGAAAGAGAGAACGGGTCGGAAAAGTAGTACTAGAATGACAGCCGGTTTGACAGCGGGGCAGCTGTCAATCCGGACTATGGCTTGAAATTGAATATCGTGTGATGAGTTTACTTGATGTTGAATGAAGAAAATCGGGAACAGTTTCCGGGAATTCAACAAAAAACTGCAATCAACAAAATTTACATGAAAAATGTACACATTTTTATAACTTAATCAAAAGAGCATTTTTGTCTATAAGTATAACATAATTTTATTGTGGCTCAATATTTAAATTTTGATATTATAAATGATTGAACTACACTCAGGCAAATTAATTATCGAATTTCATCAAATCCCCCTTATGAAGCATCAAAAAATACTCAAAACTTGATTTCATAAGGCTTTTATTGATTTTATATTATTGAAATGACAATCATAATCCAGAAAGAAAATAAGCTTAAATTATGTATATAAATTTCATTGTGCGCCTTAAGATTTTCAACATTAAAAAACATAAAACCCGATTTCATAAGGCTATAATTGATTTCATAACATTGAAATGGCAATCATAATTAAGAAGTAAGCTGAACTTAGTGAAAGTATACAAATTTCATTGCGCGCCTTATGATTCTCATTGATGTCATTACTGTGAAAAAGTTATAAGGTTGTTATTGTGAATGATGTTGTTATTATTATGAGCACTGTGTTGAAAGAGCTTACACTGATTCACTATGGCTTATCAGGTGGCCAATAATCAAAAAAGTGATGTGCCCCAAATTTCAATTCTTGTTCGCCATTTCATTGTAAACATGTCTGCTAAGAAATCCCCAAAATATTAGGGCATGATTTGCATTGCACACTCAGATATGAGGTGCCAAAGTTGAGCCTATGGAGAAAAACTTGTTTTTATTAACAAAAACTATGGTTTACTCAAATGAATATAACTTTTTTTCTATAATACTTACGTAAAATGTTTTTACACCATTTGAAAGCTTACAAAAAAGGCTTCCTAGAAACAATAAAAAAAATTAAAAAAAGGTTCAAAATAGTGGCTTTGATGATGTTTTTTTATAAAGCGGTTAAAAAAATCGAATAAGCTTATAGTTAACACATCGAGTACTTTTTTGTCCCAAGTTGTCCCAGGCTTAAATTCAGTTCCAAGGGTACTTTGAGATGTAAACTAAATGATCGTGAAGAATTTAGTTGCACAAATTTGCACTTTTTTGATTTAAGGCTTTTTGAATTTTTCCAATATTTTTAACCATTTTCTATTGAAAACAGCTAAAAACTAATTCACAAAATAACTGAATTTCGCTAAATCATTCAAATCATCATTTCTATGTAAGTTTTAATATTTATAATGGTTTGCACAACGTTAATCGCATAAATGGCTTATATGCATTATAAGTAACAAAGTTTAATATTTCGCTATAGGCCCTATTCAAAAGTTAGTCTCGAAAACTTGTTTTTGAAAATAAAACATCAAATTCGTATCGTAAAACTCATAAATACGACATGAGATGGAAAAAATATTTTTGGCCGCCAGTCTGTATGAAAACCGCCCATAGTGTGATTGTGTCTTCATTTTCAGTTGCAATGGTTGAATCGTCACGTCGACATATTTAATTAGTGATTCTTTATTGTTAAAAGATGAGTTCCAATTGATAATACTGGGGTAAGCTAAATTCTTTGTCTAATGCGGACATAGATGTGAAATCGTTTAGTAATATTTTGTTCAGA
This sequence comes from Aedes aegypti, assembly GCF_002204515.2. Lineage (NCBI taxonomy): Eukaryota > Metazoa > Arthropoda > Insecta > Diptera > Culicidae > Aedes > Aedes aegypti. The sequence continues at coordinate 38,324 of NW_018734698.1, forward strand.
AAAATATAGTTGTCGTAGCACACACTAATGTAATTCGTATTCCTTATTACTTTCAGTACGGCTAGCTAACATGATAACGGGCTTTCCCTAAAAACAACACTAAATGGGCCTCGTCAGAACGTCTCTGAGGTTGCGGGACAAATCCCGAGAAAAGCTGCCTAAACGGAAAGAATACCAGAGAGCACCATTAAACAATCGCCCTCGTTGGAACCATAAACATTTAAGATATCCATTTATGGGAAGTCAACATTGTCACACGCAAATTCTCTCTCTTTATAAAATAAAAAATCGCTATATATGTTTACGCATGGTTGAGCTTACACATTACTAAATGAACTATAGCTAATAATTCTTTTTTTGGTTTTTAACGTCTGTTTTGTATTAGAATATGAAACGCCCAAAAAGTGAAAATCTAGATGAATATAGAATTTTCATCCACTTCGCTAAGCCGAGACTGGGCGAAGTTCGTGCAAATTCTATTTTCGTTAGTTGGCTAATTAATTTCTCACCTGTAGCTGATGAATACATTAAAAAATTTAATAATATCCTGAATGCAATATATAGTTTAATATAAATGAAAAACGAACTGTAAACAATGATTTCCGCCATTAATAATAATGTACTTCATACTGCTGATGAATTGGATTCTTAACATTTTATGTCAATTTTCATAATGCTATTCTATGAATTAAGCGAGCTAACGCTTGGGCATAACTCAGATAAATTCATAAGGCGAAATAATGAAATGCTTACCGATTTCTTGTGGCAAATAAACATAAGTCAAAACAATGAATATCGATAGAATTTTTGCCTGAGTGTACACTGAGGAAACGGAACGTATGAAGTACATAAGAATTTCTTATGGAATAACGACATAAGAAGTATTTTTAACTTCATTCGAGAATCTTATAACATTCCACAACAGACTTATGAAATAACACTCATTATATAGACAGATATAATTCCATAAGAAACTCTTTTTAGATATCAAACGCATTGATCATTGACATTCATAAGACAATCTAATGGAGTACGATTTTCTTAACAATTTCATACGAAAATCTTATGAATTACGTGGAGAGATGCTAATAACAAAATATTCACGATTGAGATTCATAAGCGCGCGTATGACAATGATTAGTAACACTTGTGAAAAAGAGTCGACTTGCTATCAAAAACCACGTAAGAATTTCATACGAAATTCTTTTGGAATAAAGACATAAGAAGCATCTAATGAGACTCATAAGAAAAACTTGTGAACTTCCATCGATCATTGCGTTCATAATACAAATAGGTATAATATCATAAGATACTCTTATGAAGGATCATAGATATCAATTATGGAATTCTTTAGGACCATTATGTATTTAGAGAATCGCTCTTTGAATTTAGGAAAATAAAGATATTTATAAGATCTCTAATGATAACGACAAGAATTTCTTGTGAATATCGGACGTTTTGTGTTTCATAAGAATCTTATGAAAGAGAGAAAACCAGTCAAGAAATCAATTCACAAGCGTTCTCTTATGAAATTCGTACGCAATTTCTGGCTCAGTGTATGTTTCAGCCGGTAAACTCATTGATATTTCAATTAAATTGAAATTTGTGAACCCTAATGACAGCTCGTCCTGAAGTGAAATTTGTCGAGGACTATGGTTTTCTAACTAAATACGGAATATCGATAAAGGAAAAGTTGATTGTAAATTTCGATTTCAGATTAAATTAATTAAATGCGAGTAATAAAAAATCATTCTTAGTTTAATCGAAATCCGTTTATTGTCAGAATGACGATGCAATATTATTAAGACCGCAATAATTTTTCTTTCTGTGTACGCGTAACGCTCTGTTCAAGATACATAAAAATATCCTAGCCTTTTTCACTGTATGATATGTTCACTCAGACAGAAATTGTTTTGGATGAGTAAGTTAAGTTCAAATATGATTACACCAACTTATTCCCGGAGAAGAATCCCACTGAATTTCCTCATTAGTCTAGTACAATTTTGCATGCAACATTATGGTGATTAAAACCCTTGAAGATTTCCACTTGGGCCTGTGTTTGGCTTAGTACAGAGATAACTAAATCCAGTAAATATCTCTCAATTAATTTGGAACTTACTGTATACAGTGATTCAACAATAAGTGTCATATGAGGCAACTCATTGTTTAAGTCTTTCAATAAAAACAGTCAAAAGATCAAGTATTTGAGGATTTGTGAATTAAAGTAGTGAATCTGCGTAGAACCTGTAGAAGGTGCGGCACGTCAATAACTTGTGTGCGATTTTATAGAATCAGATGTACTCGTGCTATGTGTATTGCATCTCGGCAGGCGAATTGCGACAATGTTGACTTTTAGGATGCACTTGTCAGCTGATGTTATTGAGCCTGAATCGCGTCTAGTTCTTGCAAGGAACGTTTACCTCTAGGCGCAAAAAATGTAAATAATCATCGCACGAAGATTTGAAACATAATTTCTGTGTAAAAATTTGTTGCTGAATTGCAATTTAAAGCAAAGCAGGTGAGTTATATTGAATTACAGTTGTGTTCAGCTTTGTGATATTATGCATGACATGCCAACAAATGGTTATTTTGCGTGCAGCACATCAACAATATTATGTAAACATGATACTGCTAAACAACCGTAATTTCGGGTGAAATTGTTCAGTAGGATGAAATTGATCACCGTGCCGAACGATTTTATTTCTTTCTAATAAAGTACCGTAAAACGGGGTAACTTTGATAGTTTTTTCGAAGAAAACTTGAATACCCCAGTAACATTAGTAGCTGAACAATAGTTTATTGAACTGAAATTAGCTTAAGAGTGATTTGTTTAACTCTTATTCAGCAAAAATGTTCGTTGGGTATTTATGCATGCTGTTTCAAAGAATTATAATTCATATTTTTAAAACAAGTACTGGTATCCTAACTATCGATTGCAGCTGATAGATTGCCAAAAGATTTATTCTGAATGGTTATATAATGTTTCATATAATCGAAAGTTGGTTTGCTGTTTTGGGGTAACTTTGATAATGGAGCATCAATCGAACAAAATTGAATGTATTACGGAACATTTGTAGGGCGTTGCATACCTTTAGGCGTTTAACGCTATATGGAAATTTCTGACTTAGATTAAAAAAATGATCCCAGTTTGTAAAAATAGTTTTCGCTAAGAGTTTTGAGACCGAATTCATGTTCTACTATAACTAGGCTGTCAAGTATAAATGACGAATTCATTTTACCTTCTTTATAAATATGGTATTCTTCCAAATGATAATGATAGAATGTATCTGCATGAAGTGGCCGGACTTAAAGCTAACTTAAGCAGGCATGTCTTTCTCCTAGACGACTTACAGTCGTATGGCTCATATCTCGTATATAAACTTCACATCTTTTTTCTAACATGCAATCTATATTTTCCCATTAGTGTGATTATTCGGCCAAATGACCCTTTCGGCCAAATGGCGTTCGACCAAACGGCATTCAGCCAAATGACCCGGAATCTGTTTTTGTAGTGTAGTTTTGAAATATGTCAAAATTTTAGTAAACAACATTCAACAAATACGAAAAAGGTTAAACTGAGCCACGTCTATAATCCCATAGATATGGACAAAAATCTTCTGTATCTTTTCAGGGGATGTATCAAAACTTTTGCACTGGAGTGTAAGTACAAGCAATGAAAGTAATATTGAAAACAATATCAATAAAATAATTTAAAGTATGGACCTCTATACCTCAACACAATTCTAGCTACAGTCAACTCTTCATAACTCGATATTGAAGGGAGCATCGAGTAAGGACGAGTTACAGACGACAAAACCAGTGTAACTGCGATCGAAGAGACCATCGAGTTATTCATGAATTCTATCGTTCACAACTAATAACACAAACCTGGATGAAATGAGGCCAATTCGATCGATGCTCAACTTATGTAGGACAGCCCCATCCGTCTGCCTTTTCGAAGAACCAAATTTAATATGCACATGGCGTTCGTGGTCGCAGTCGCAATACCTAGCCACAACTTTGATTACCTACTGTTCATATGCAACTGATGATACAGACACTAACAAGTAGCTTAACTGAATAAAACAAAGCGAAAGGTGAAACGAAAGTTCATCGCATCGCCTCCTAGAGGGGTGAAAGAATTAGAAATGCAGAACTGTCTGACTAATTTACCCAAGAGATATGGTAAGCACACAACAATGTAGGTAGCTACTGCTAATAGAGTTGCTGATACCATCCATCATCAATCGAACGTTAAACTCTTCGCAAACAATAGAATGTGATTACACGACTTGCTGCAGCAGCTCATATGATCGGAGAGCAGCTAATCAAGCAACCGATTTTGCCGACAGATGCTGGTATAGGTATAGGCAGCCGGAGTCTTGGAATGGATTGCTGAAGGCGCAAGCATGGTGTGAAACAACACAAACCATGCTCTCGTTACGCGCCGGCTGCTTTGGATGCGCGCGCGCGATCTCTCGTGGTTCCTATCGGAAGCCCGACATGGACGGATCGATCGGTTACCTTCTGTCTGTGCCAAAGAAGAGTTACGTTGTCTGCGCCATACGATTTTGGTCTACTTTTTATGGAAATCCGAAACTTGGTCCAGAATTCGTATAGGTCGAAAATTAGTGCTTCCCTTTTAATAAACATGTTTTGTCGCCAAGAGGCGCTAGTGAGCATCAAATATACCGAACTCATACCTCTCAGGATGCAGAATAGTTAGAAAGCCAACTGTTTGTTAGGGCTACGTGCTGCAAGCTCGGTTAGCTCAATGTTCTACCACCGGAGATGCTTTTTGTCGTATTCTTCAAATTACCACAAATTAAAACAAAATCACGCGAATCCATCATCGGGTTTTGTTTTAACTTGTGATAATTTGAAGATGAATATGACATTATTGACCAATACAAATTCAAACTCATCGACGTCCTAGCGAAAATAGTTGTAGCGGTAAACGTACAACTGTTCAACAAGACCTATTTTAGGGCCGTGGGTACGAATAGCGTCGATCGAATTTTTTTCTCAACTTGAAGATTTCCTTGATTTTCCAGAGCATAGAGTATCTTCATGCTTGTCACAAATACAAAAATGGTAAATCATCAGAGGCGCGTCCACTTTCAAAACAATGGGTAGGGACAAACGTTGACAAATATTTTGAGCACAGTGAGCGAAACAATATGTTTAACCCTAGACTGGAAATTAAAATTTACTACACTGAGGCAAAAATACTTAGATTTTCCATAAATCATGACTTATGAATCAACAAAACTATGGTTTCATTGAACGCTTAACCATTTCGAAAATGGGATAGTAAGTTTCATAAGTGAGAGCTTTGAAATATTTAAGTACCATTATTTGAAATAATTTTCATAGCAATCGCTAGAGAAACTGCTCCGCTTTCGATGTTGGGTACAAGTTAATCCGAAAACAGATTAAATGTTATCAAAACATTCCAATTTTTGAGCTCGCCTCCGCCTGATATAAAAGGCAACCGTTATTAGTGATTGATAATTTTAAGAAAGCAAATATCATTGCGCTTATTATTGTTTTTCATAGATTGACTTATGAAATTTATACACGAAAATCTTCACCAAAATCATTAGTAAAACTTAAAAATTTCAACAATAATCGTTGTGGTGCCAAATCATAATTGTTCCTTCACACGAATTTCCTAGGGTTTTTCTCCAATATTATTTTTAGAATACTTTCAGAATTCACCCAGGATTTTCCCAAGGTGAACCATAGAAATGAATTTTTTGAATGAAGATTTTTTTAGAAATCATCTGTAATCATTCAAAAATTTTGTGAGAAGAACGTCCTAATTCCTCCAAGATTTTAACTAGTGATTTATCCATCGATTTTCCTAGGACATTCACAGCTTCTTCAAATCATCTTCTAAAATTCAATCAATAACTTCTCCAGAAATTGCTAGGGCTTCCGTGTAAAATTGTCTTTAGGGTTCTATACAAGAAAACCAGGGAGATTCCAAGGATATTTTTCCCGAAAAATTAATCCGGGAGCTGTTTCTAAAAAAAATCTAGGGTAACTTCTGAGAAAACTTGTGTAAGTTTCTGAGTCACCGTTAATGAACAAGGATCTCTGAAATAACTCTTGTACTCTTGAGGAAGTTTTAGAAAAAATTGTTAGATAATTTGCTTAGACAATCGAAAAAATCAATCGAGGCTCGGGATAGTATTATGCAGGATTTTTTTAAGATTTTTTTCGAAAAATTTGAACAGAATATCTATGGAAATTTGTGCAGGAATTACTGGAAAAATTGTTGTAATATAAACTGGTGTGAAAACTTAAATAAACTAAATCATGAGAATTTTTAGAGAAACTAAAAAAAAAACTGCAGGGAGTAATACTTGGATGAAATGATAGAAAAATTCCTAGAATAAAATAGATTTGTTCAAAGAATCCCTCAAGGAAATTTGGATTTCTGGGAGGAACCGTTGATGAATTCCTGAAGAAATCCACATGAACAGGCGGAGTAATTCTTGCAGCATTTCTTAAAAAAACACCGTTCTCAAAAATCAGAGACATTTTTTTCAAGAGCCTGTCAAACCCGTTATGGTCTCTGAGGGTTTCTTTGGAGCCTCTTTATTTTTGCAGCAGAATTCAAGGCAAGATCCATTTTGGTTAAAATAGATACTCTAGAGACCCTTAAAAATAGAGACTTTTTAGAAACTTGCATTAAAATAGAGACCAAGTCTCTGGAAAAGAACCCTTGTCCTGTCTTTAGGATCATTCATTGAAACAACTTTTGCTATCATTAATATTATATTATAAATATCCTTCATATTTATATCCTTTTTGAATCGATTTCAAATTCAACATTATTTTAAAAATTGATCAAACTGCTTATTTATTTATTTATTTATTTATTTTAATCAATAATTTTGAAAGAGGGAAAAACTCCTTTGAGTGATCAAGCTGCTTGTCTTGTGAGGAGGTTTTAATTTTCTCATCTATTTCTAGATAACAAATTTATGAATCATGGGTAAGACAATCCTTTGACAGTCCTACCCTGGTGTTTCTGTGCGTAGTACATGTCCTACCTGTCCTACCCACTTCTCGCGCCACTGATCATCATCATCATTGCATCATAATTAATGGGATTGCAAAAACTTTCCCCATGAGTACTGTGGTGGGATCTTTGGGTCGTTTAGGGCTCTTCAGTCGAGCGTAGAAACATATCATGATTTGGAAATTTGTGAGACTTGTAAAGAGTTCAAACATCATTTATTTTATACCTAAATAAGAAATTTACCAAGAAAATACTTCGGGATTCATTTAGAGATTTCTTTAGGATTTGATTTCAGTTTTCTTCTGGTTATTGTTACCTATCAAATGCAAACTTTAAAAACACAAGGAATAAGTTCATGATATTTATAGTAAAATTTATTGCAAAACCACCTCCGTAAATTACTCTACAGATTTCTTGAATAATTTTTCCGGGGTTCCTCTAACTATTTTTCAAAAAAATCCACAAATGATACCTTTGATTTTTCAATAGATTCCTTCGAAAATTTTTTCTTGAATTTTTACAGATGTACCCCAGTGAACCTTGTATCGTATAAGAATGTGTACCGTAATTCGGGGTGTAGTTGATCAGTGGGGAGAAGTTGATCATTCCCGTAGCCACATGTATGAACTGCCAAGAGAGCTATTATTCGTTTTCAATTATCACAAGTTATGTCATATCGTATTACCTGATAGCTGCTCTTGATGTTTCGAAATTCGGTTCGTCGTTCAAGATAGTTATACCCTGGAAAAAACAGATTTATAAGGAAATGTTTGATGAGCTGTATAAGGGTTCTACCCCAAACATTCGACTATTGCCAAGGCTATATAAAGACACCATTTAAATAAACTGTTTTGTACATTCCATATATGTTCTGTGAACCCAGTTTTATATTTGAATTGAGGATAAAAAATCATTTTCAGAGATAAAAATGTTCTATTTGTGAGCGAGTTGCTAATTTCAAAGAAAATTGCATACCTTTAGGCGTTTTATTTGGTGTATTCTGGATTTCACAACATTCAATTCTAAAATCGACCGATTTATCAACAAGTTGTAAGATTTTTAAGACTTGATTCGGGATCAGTGATCCCAAATTTATAAAATAGCATGTCTCTTTATTTTAGGAAACGTGTCACAGTAATTGATCAACTTCACCCCGGAATCAAAAATTCCAGTTTTTGGTTTCTAAAAAATGTTTTTATTATTATGATAACAATTCGTAAAATTTTCATTTGTATAATTCGATGAACATCCAACCAGTACAGGTTTTAAAAATATTTGGGTGAGAATACATGCATCCTACTAGGAATTATAGAACAGAATCGCTCAGAAGTGATCAACTTTACCCCATTTTACGGTATCCAAAATCACATATTCGTACGTCAAACATCAGAATCGCACAAGATACCAGACTAAGCGTTATCAATGTCAACTCAAAATGTATACACAATCTCCAATACGATTCATAAACGACAATCTGTGTTGACAGCAAAACATGTCGTAAATAGTGCATCACAAAATCGCGTTAAGTTATATAAACTAACAGATCATATATCAATCCAGAAAGCATCATATGAAATCGCAATACCTAACTTAGCAAAAATTGCCACCCAAACTTGGTATCAGCTGACGATGGGCCTTAAAGAACAATAATGCAAGTGTCGCTGTACATGAAACATGCATTGATATTGACAAAAAAACGGGTTTCTATTATGTAACCATTGGTGGTACAGTGGTGAGGTGTCCGAATTCTAATTCAGAGATCCCGTGTTCGAGGCTTGCTGAAAACTTTTTTTTATTTTCATCATAATTTTGAGGCATCGTATTTCTGGTCGCAGAAAGTCTGTAAAAGTCGTGTCAAGTACGCATATAGCCTCCACTTTGGTATGTATATAGCCTTTTCATGCATTCTATACGATTGAATTGATTCATATAGAATGATGTACAACAAATTTTATACCAACCAAAATGTTACCTGGGGTAATATGCTCATAATTGTTTCATGGAAGCTATCAATGTCCATTTCAGGAATCAATTCAAAATTGTTTCAATTTTTTTCCCCAAATTTTGTTTCTTGGGATATTGTCAAGATATTTCATTAAACATTACTCCTAGTATTTTATTGGAACCTTGCCATACATGTCTCACAATTCTATCAACAAGGATTCTGCTATGGAACTCTTTGGAAGGATTTCTTTAGAGATTTTTAATAAAAATATCCAAAGATTTTTCCAAAAATTCTTTCAGGGATATCTTTAAGAAAATGCTGTAAAAAATTATTTTTATTTTAGATTTGTTTTCTAGAACTTCTTCAGAATAAGCACAAACAACTATTCCAAGAATCGAGAATAACTCCTTGATCACCAACATTTCTAAATCAATTTATTTTAAAGCTACTTTGTGAGTTTCTTTAGAAACACCTTAAAGTTATTCTATCCGAAGCTGTTCTTAATATTTCTTCGAACATAATTTAGAATATTTCTCCAGAATTTTATCCATTCATTTTACATAATTTTTCCCAAGAAATCCTGAAAATTCCTTTCAGAAGTATTTTAAGGATTTTTTTTTCTAATAATACTTCCGAAATTCTTTTAGAAAGTCCTTCAAAACGTATCCAGTTTTTTCCAATATGTATGGAAGAAACCAATGTAATCCTCTGGATTGGGATAAAACCCGAAGGAAGTAATGAATGAAGTCCTGAAAAAATCTATTTTCCCAATAAATACTGAAAATCAACCCCAATGTCCAGGATTTTTTGGAAAATATTTTGAGAATCATTTCAAAAGTCCTAGCAGGTTGGATCTTGGCCCGACTTCCACTGATGATGCGCCTCCGTATTTCACGGCTAACGTTATTGTCAGCCATCAGGAAGGATCCAAGGTAGACGAACTCGTCGACCACCTAGAACGGATCCCCGTCTATCGTAACACTGCTACCTAGGCGAGCCCTGTCGTGCTTGGCCCCAGCAGCTAGTATGTAATTTGTCTTGGTCGCATTCACCACCAATCCAACTTTTGCTGCCTCGCGTTTCAGGCGGGTTTACATGTCTGTCGTTTTTTCAAAAGCTTGGCCGACAATGTCCATATCATCCACGAAGCAAACAAATTGGCTGGATCTCGTAAAAATCTTACCCCGGCTGTTAAACCCGGCTTTCCGCATAACACCTTCTAGTGCAATATTGAACAACAGGCACGACAGTCTATCACCTTGTCGCAGTCCCCGGCGGGATCTAAACGAACTAGAGTGTTCGCCTGAAACCTTCACACAATTTTGCACACCTTCCATCGTCGCTCTTATCAGTCTCGTGAGCTTCCCGGGAAAGCGGTTCTCAACCATGAATTTCCATAGCTCTACGTGGTTGATGCTATCGTATGTCGCCTTGAAATCGATAAAACGGTGATGCGTTGGGACCTTGTATTCACGACATTTTTGGTTGCTTTGCCGTAAAGTAAAGATCTGGTCCTTAGAATGGTGATCGCCCGAAATTCTCACAATCTAACTTGTCGCCCTTCTTGTAGATGGGGCATATTACCCCTTCCTTCCACTCCTCCGGTAGCTGTTCTGTTTCCTAGATTGTGCGTATCAGCCGGTGCAGACAAATGGCCAGCCTCTCCGGGCGCATCTTCGAGAGTTCAGCTTCTATAGCATCCTTACCAGCAGCTTTATTGTTCTTGAGCTGATGAATGGCATCCTTAATCTCCCTCAAAGTGAGGCTCGTGCTCTCAGCGCTACTCAGGTGTTCGTCGAACTGCTGCTTCCACTCGTCCGTCAAAATGGTCCCACCCTTATCCCTGCACATCTCGACTTGCGGCACAAAGTCGTGCGGGATGCGTTAAGCTTCTGATAGAGCTTGCGTGTTTCTTGAAACCAGCACAGCTGTTCCATCTCCTCACACTCCGTCTCCTCCAGGTGGCGTTTTTTTTCTTCCGAAAGAGGTGGGTTTGCTGTTGCCGTTTCCGCAAAGACAAATTAAAGACCTCCATGTCCCTTGCAGTTGCTCAAAATTTTATGGCTCATGAGGTAATCTAGAATGCCGTGAAAAGTGTACTGCGATCTGTCAAACTTGGGTACCTTTTGCACTACCGAGGGACCAAAATGCAGTACTAGAAGTGGTACCCAATCTGAGCCCGAGTGTGACGGACCTGGTTTCCGTCTACAACGTTCCACGTTCTGTCGGGTCCCTTGTTGCAGCATGACCGCCCGCACTGCATTTTTCTCCTTCAGAATCTGCTTACATTCCTCGTCGAACCAATCGTTCCGTCCGGGGTCGGAGGTATACGACGTTGCTCTCAGCTGCATCGTTGATGACTGCTTTAACTGTTCTCCAGCAGTCCTCAAGAGAGGCTTCATCCAGCTCACCCTCTTTCGGTAATGCAGACTCGAGGTGCTGCGCGTACGCAGCTGCGACATTCGGTTGCTTAAGCCGCTCTAGATCATACCGAGCCGACCGTCGGTACCGTACGTTGTTAACCCCACCGTCAGAACCACCGCGCTGCTGTTGTGAACGAAAAGCGAGGTTTTTTTTCAGTGGTGTTGTACAAAATACAACAGCGCGACGACTGAAGTGGTAACGACGGAGTGTTTTGGGCGCAGTTTAACCATCACCAGATAGTGGTCAGAGTCGATGTTAGCGTCATGATAGGTCCTGATGTCGATAATGTCGGAGAAGTGCCGTCCATCAATCAGAACGTAGTCGATTTGTGATTCTGTCTGCTATGGTGATCTCCAGGTGTATCGGTATGGAAGGCTGTGCTGGAAGTAGGTGCTACGAATGGCCATATTCTTGGAGGCGGCAAAATCAATTATTTGTAGGCCATTTTAGTTCGTCTGCCGGTGGGCGCTAACCTTTCCAATCGTCGTTCTGAATTCTTCCTCCTGGCCAACCTGAACGTGTAGATCTCACGGAGACGGAATTCAACTCAATTTTGGGTTGTTTCAACGCAATTCCGTAGTTGAGCCCAATAACTCAATTTTGGCTAAATTTCCATGGTCCCCACAAGGTAGTTTGGCTTTGATTCCATTAGAAAAATATACTCAATTTTGGGTTGATTTAACGCAAAATTGAGTTCTTTCGACCCAAACATAAGAAAAGTTGCATTTACCCAAATTTGGCTTATTGGGCCAAAGTACCCCCATTGGGTAGATGCAGCTCTCTCTATTTTTGACAACATTCGTGTGGGAGAAAGAGAAAACCGAGAGATTTTGGGTTGAAACTCTAATCGATATACTTAATTTTGGGTAAAGTAAACTCAAAAATTAAGTAAAAATATTTCTCCGTGCTCCTATGATTTTGACGTCGTGACTTGGGCAGCTGTCGTGCTCGCGTTCGAGCTGCGCGTAAAAGCTGCTTCCGGAGTGAGGGCTGTGCACATTTATTATGCTGAAGTTGAAGAACCGGCCTTTGAGCCTCAATTTGCACTTTCTCTCATTGATCGGCCACCACCCGATCACGCGCCTTTGCACATCATCCATCACTATAAACGCTGTTCCCAGCTCGTGTGTGTTGCCGCAGCTCTGGTAGATGGTATGGTTACCTCTAAACGTTCGTACCATTGATCCCTTCCAACATACTTCCTGCAACGCTACGATGCCGAATCCGCGGTCCTTCAGCACGTCGGCGAGTGTGCGTGTGCTCCCGATGAAGTTGAGAGATTTACAATTCCACGTACCGAGCTTCCACACGCTAGTCCCTTCACGTCACTGTGGTCTTCGCCGATTGTCCCGGTTCGTATTCTTTCGTTGATTATTCGTTGCTTGATTTGTTTACGGCTGGCTTGCAGGACCTGACACCAACCTCCTAGATTTCCGGAGGACCATTCTCAATAAATTTTCGGAGGACCATAGCGCGCAGTTAAGCTTAGAGTCATTCTCTGGCACTCGGACGATGATCAGCCGCTCCATGGGGAACAGACGTTGTTGTGAGCCGCTCCTAACACGGAGTGCAGACGCTCCAGGTTTGCAGAAGCAAAAGCAAACCTCCCCTTCCCTGTCAACCAACGACCAGAGTTCCCACCGGGGTTTGCTACCCAATCTTCCCTAAGGTTTTTTTTTATTTTTTTTTCTGTTCGGAACATAAACCACTGCGACCAATATTTGATCCTTTGTAGCATATCCTGTGTCCTTTGTGTAGTGCATGTCGTGTTACTTTGTCACTATCGAGAAGTGATAAAGTATTCGGTTTTTTTACAGTTGTCATTCCTAACTTGATCACAGGAAAGGATTCTAATTGAAAGGTTCCGCTTTTTAAACCTTTCGAAGGGTGTGGTGGGTACACTCTCCGCAGGCGCGCCCCTTTATCAGTCAAAATCGGATCCCTTGATAAAGTCGGGAAGTGACACCGATATTGTCCATGCATCAGAATCCTAGTCCTTACTTCTTCAAACTAGAGAACAATAAATAAAGATTATTTTATCCTTGTCTCAAGGTCATTCTCGGCTTCTGGAAAACCGAGACTTGTCACTTTTACAAGGTTTTAAAATGTAACAAGGACTAATAGTGTTCCTTTGATTACTATAGCATCCTGTTCTCTTCGTTTGAAGCAGTCAGGACTAGGGTTCATTGGTAGATCTTTACCCCATAACGCACCACGAAAAGGTGATCTACCCGCGTTCCCTAAGGTTACTCGTATTCTCCCGCATAATCATGAACCATATTAGCATTGTTTCCAATATTGTCTACAACTACTTCAAACAATTGGGCTTATCTACGAGTGGCGTGAGGTGACAATTGTCGGTGTCGTATAGCGAGATGACAATTGTCGACTCGAGTGAAGTGACTCTCCATTTGATTTGCACGGCGAGTCACTTCACTCGAGTCGAGAATTGTCACCTCGCTATACGACACCGACAATTGTCACCTCACGCCAGTCGTAGAATAAACCCAAATATCTGAACCTTTCCGGACAACATCCAGAATAACAATATACCCACAGTACCACAGACTGTTTTGCCCTTATGGGAAACGGTAATCAGACAAATAACAATGTGGGGAATAGGCGGTTACGTTATGTAACCATAGAAAATCGTCGATTTTATCGAACAAAATTTTTCGTTTACCGTTCATCAGATGGTAGACATACTATCCATTTTTCACTCAATCTACACAAAAGAAACAGTTCTAGAATTGTAAAACAATATATTTGAATAAAAACGTTTACAATTTGTGAAGTTATTGGATTATTTTTTTTATTTTTATTTTTTATTTATTACAAATACTTGCTAAGTAAGGACAATCCTTTTAAAATTTAGCAATCGGAATTCAATTTTCAAATTATTATGTTTTTAACATTATGGTTATACTACATCTATTCTTAAACATTAACTTTAATTCCTTCCTGAAAGTGTTGTGTGCTTTGCCTACGGAACTCTGATATATTAGAACATGATTTTGTTTCGGACGATAGCTGATTCCAGTATACAATACCACGAACGAAAAACGATGCTCCATAATGTGAGGTGTTATATTGCGGTATTACAAAATTATTTACTCGAATACTTTGAAATGGTTGAAATTTGTCTGATAAGAAACGTGGCGTTTTAGTGGTAATTATTTTGAAAATAGCTATAACTGTTCTGATTTTGAAGAATTCATAAAAACTGCATCCGAGTAACTCTGGTTGCAGGTGTGTGACTCTGGAGTAGAACGATAGATTGAAGACCCAACAAACGCAACAGTTTAAAGCTATCCGTAATCTGTCGATAGCTCTTGCTGAGGCGTTGAGAATTAACTCGAGACCGTATGTAAAATGAGGTAAAAGTAAGGCCTTAAAGAGTCGAAGCTTGACATGAGCTGGTAACATGCTTCCTGTTTGTTTCAAGTGTCTCAAACCTCCAAAAATTTTTCCAACACTGGGAATCAATGTGTGAGTCCCACTCAAGGTCGTTTTGGAAAATAATACCGAGGCTGGATGCTTTATTAACATAGCTAATTATGTCATTGCCAATTCTAATTTCAGGTAAAATGCTAGGTGCGCTGCGTGACCGTGAAATAAACATTATTTTTGTTTTCGATGAATTTATAGGGAGAAGATTAAGAATCGACCAAGCCAAAATATTTAAAAGATCATAGTTAATTAGACGCGCTAATTCTGATTCAGAAAGATTGGTAGAGCAAATATAGATTTGAACATCATCTGCAAACATATGTATGCTACAATATCTCAAGATAGAAGGTAAATCATTGATAAACAATGAAAACAAGAGTGGACCTAAAAACTGATCCTTTTGGGACTCCAGACGTTATGCCAGCTTTCTAGACATTTTTCCATCCACATCAACTATCTGAAAACGGTCGGTTAGATACGAGGCGTATAAGGTTCACAGTATCTCTGGAGAAGTAAAATTGAGTTGAAAGCTTTCTTAATAAATGATAATGTGAAACCCTATCGAAAGCTTTCGAAAAATCAATGAGAAGTAGAAGCGCTTTTCCCCTCTGATCAATAGTTTTGTGAATATCGTCATGTACTTTCAAAAGAGCACTAGAAGTATTGTGTCCTGATCTGAAACCAGATTGCAGTGGGTGTAAAAGGCTAAAATCGGTAAGAAATTCCTGAATTTGATTTTTCAAATTTTTTCTAGTGCTTTTGGATAAAGCGCACAATATACTTATCGGTCTTAAGTTATGTATATCACTCTTCCTTGGTTTTTTTCTTATAGGAATTACTTTTGAAAGCTTCCAAACAGTAGGAAATTTACAACTTTTGATAATAGTGTTAAACACATGAGTTATAGGAGTAATAATGAAATGTAAGATTAGTTTTAACAAATTTAAGAGGAATTCCATCTAATCCCAACGCATTAGATTTTATAGCATTGATTGCGTTTGAACAGAATATTCGTCAGTTAATGTAAATTTGAAGCCATGTTCATTAGGTACTGCGAATGGTGGTAAATTTTGATCTACATTGAAATTTGAGCAAAAATATTCATTAATCTCATCACAGGTATTTTCTAACGGAATTGTACAAGTATCAGTAGTGACATTGATATCCTTAAGTTTTTTCCAAAGATTTTTGTTGGTGATATGAGAATCCACAACATTAGTAACATAATTGCATTTTTGCTTCCTTAATCATGTTCGTAACATGGTTTCGAATTCTCTTATATTGTTCATGATCAAGATGATTTTTACTTCTGACCCAAGACCGATAAGCAATATCACGCTCTATCATAGCCAACGAAATCGCATTATTGAACCACGCGGTTACATCTCTTAGGTTTATGTCTGCGAAGAGGAATAAAAGTATCATATAACTGGGAAGCGTATTGATTCAAAATATTTAATGCCAAATCAGAGTCATTGATAGCGCAAAACAGTGACCAATCAGTACAATTTAAGGTGTTTTCTAAACTAGCTCTATCCAAACGAGAGTAATCTCTGAAGTACGAAACAGACTTTGGCTCAGTGCGTCGAATATTCAAAGAAGAAAATATTATATCGTGATAAGAAAATCCTGGAGCAGCAACTTGATTAAGATTCACGATGAAATCAGTATCACTTGTCAATAAAAGATCGATCAAGGAGCTGCTTTCTGAAGAACAATGGCGTTGGTTCAGAACCAATGCAACTAAAACCTAAATTGTCTATAACGCTACGGAACCTATTAGATCTGTTATCATGCTTCATGAGATCAGTGTTGAAATCACCAATTAGAACGCATTTTTGATATTGCAAGGATAGATTTGTAAGCTTTTCGAAAAGGAATTCGGCGCAGTCACACCTAGGTGGATTGTAAAAAACACCCAGCAAGAATTTTTCGTTACGTACAGTAACTTCAACTAACAAATATTCTGTAATGTTACTGTTTTCTGCATTTACATATAGTTCAGAATATTCTATTACTTTACAGGATAGATCACTTTTTATAATAGATACAAATGCCACCACCTCTACTATAGCAACGATCGTTTCTAATCAGTTTATATCCATCATACTAACAACATCATCAGAAGTTTTATCCGATAGCCATGATTCAGTTACACAAATTATATCAACTTTACTATTATGAAAGCATTCACTTCTGAAAACACAGAAACCAAATTAAGTGCGTTGTTTTGAGCAATTTAACATGAAATATCTTACCAAACAAGTTTCGACACTCGATTCGCAGAAATGAACACAAACATGGCGGTTTGACTGATGAAAAATTTCTCCGATTTCACAAAACGCACACAAGTGCAATATAACTATACCGCGTACGGTATGTTTACTATCAAACCATAAGACTTCAAAGTATGTGTGACAACTTTTCATGATACTAAAC
Organism: Aedes aegypti; assembly: GCF_002204515.2. NCBI lineage: Eukaryota > Metazoa > Arthropoda > Insecta > Diptera > Culicidae > Aedes > Aedes aegypti. Next base: position 55,615 of record NW_018734698.1, read on the forward strand.
AGTATGTAATCATATTTGAATGTTTTGCCAAATTGTAACCATTTCCGATATAACCCATGTATGTTTAGAAATAGTTGATTTATTCATAGTTTCCAAATATGGACTATATGGAACTGATTGATAGCAATTAGCTATACGGTAACCATTAGCGATACAGTAGATGTAGTGTGAGATACAGTACAAAACCGAAATATATTTATAGTAACACAATTAAGCCACAATATTGGAAGCAGTTAACGTATGATTTATGATTTAAATGTTGTTTGGAAAATTTGCCAAAGCGTTTTTTGCTATGCGGGCTGGCCAGTACCACGAGGAGGTAGGGATAGGTGTTGCTGGTGCCAAGGTGTCTGTTAGTCCCAAGCGAACATCTGGTTGGTTCCTTGTGTAAGTACAGCTGATCTGCTGGGAGTAGCCATCACGGGCGACCAATCAAGCTAAAGTTCAGTGCAAACCTTTTGAGAAACAATCGAATTGGATAATAATGTTTCATGCATTTGATTGATCCTACCAATTGCGGGTCCCGGGTCACTTCAAATTAAAAAAAAAGCGATTAATTTGTATCTTGACGCCTGGGCCAAGCTTATAGATACGCATTTTTGTGAATTATTATGTTTGATCTCTTTTTTTTCGAGCATTGAAAAGGTTTAGTATCCAACAAATTTTTAGGCATTAAGTCCGATTGGCCACATTCGGTGTATGTTAAACGGTCAAAAATTCTTAATTTATAATGTTGAAATATCGTGCACCCCCGATAATTTAAACGGTACCTCATGCAAACCACCGGGGTTCATTTTTAATTTGAACTTCTAGTCACCCTACGAGCAAAATAAAATCTTACTTCTGGTTACCCCTTTGGCTGTTTTGTTTTGATTCTACGTTCCATTTCACTTTACTCCGTTCCATGAGCTAAATGACGTTTGAACCGTTTTTAATCTGAACGATGCGCAAATTAGCGGGGTACAAATTAAAAAGTGTTTAAATGTGGTCGAACCAACGGGGGTACCCGGTATAAGATTTTAATGGTATATGCAAATTAAAATGATTATCGTTGCAAATGAATTAAGATAACTTGGCATGTCCCACAAAGTAGCCCTTTTTTACTCAACCTGACCTAGTGAGCCACCGGAATAACCCGGGCCTCGTGAATATTCCCGTGGTCCTCTGGCCACTTTTAGAAACTAGATATGTGTACGAGTATACTGACAAAACAATATTTGAATCCGCTGAGTATTCGCTGAACGGGAAGGGTCTTAGTATTTTTGGTTTCACTCAGGCCTATAGGGGTAAAAAGAAGCTAAGTCTTATCTCCAAAGCAATTGAGAAATTAAACATCAGTTTGAATTTTGCAAAGTTATCAAGATTCAAATTTTTTGTTCAACAAAAACACTAAACAATTTTTTACAAGATATTTGAAGCGTGAATAAAAAAAAAAAACTAGTGGAAACGCTCAAACGTATGATAAAAAAAGTTACAGCCCTTCATAGTGCACTGGGGTCATAGTGACCCCAGAACACAGCCAAAGGGTTAAGTCTGCATCAGATTTTCCAACGGTCATTCATTGCTGCGGATCTATTGCTAGTGCAATTTCTTTAGGATTTAGTTCGAATGTGGAAAGTGGCAGCAATGGAAGGAACCGTCCGGTTCTGGAACGAGTCGGTCGCGTAATCACGGTCAAACCGGCAGCAACCCGCGTAGGTACTTCCGGAGCAAGTGTCCCATCGCACGGCGTGGCCAAATCTACGATGCTGTAAGCGGTGGTTGGGTGCATCGTGTTATTAACTTAGTGAAGAGATTCGAATCGCGCACACACATTAGTAGGCCATGTAACGATATTCAAGTGCAGTGAACGTAAGCGCAATCGGTCGTTGTCGTCGCCGCCTTCGTCGTCATCGGGCTTACTCCAGCTGAGCGTGTTTTTGCTCACACAAACTCTCGCGCATCACTCCGGGCATGCGACTCAAGTTAAGTCGCGATTTTTTCAACTATTTTCTTCGCTTTCCGCTTAGTTTTCATTTGGAGCTCTAGTTATTAGCAGTTTTCAAGTTCATTCGAATAGTAGCGCGGTGCGGTGTTTTCCAGCCATAGAATCAAGGCTACAAGTGTTTTCCCGATATCGGAGTGTTCCAATTCCAAGTGGATTTTGTCATTTTAATCGTGATCGCGAACGAAAATAACCGGAGCAGCTAGAAGGAACGATCGTGCGGTTAAGAACGTATTCGCCTTCCTTACTCGCTCTGTCTCTCTGCTATCGACTTTTCGGTTTCTCTTTCTCGATTCAGTGCATTCCGGCTTAATTCGTCGATATTCTTTTGCGTTGTTCGGTTGCGTGGTCAAACGTTGTTTTTGTTTATATCTGTTTTATTTTTGTGAGGTAATCTAACATGATGTGATTATATAACGAAAACGATCGTTATCGCACGGTTCTCCCCAGGAAGTTATTATCAGATAAATATTTCCATCAAACCAGTAGTATTCTATAGCTAACCTGCATGTCTGGGTAAAATTTAAAAAAAAATCGTATAGTTAAGCCTTTTGATGATATAAGTCAAAAAATTAAATGAAATCAGAGATCGTTTACCTGTTTTCCAATATTATCGGAAGAAATGTATCCAAACTTTGATTAGTTATTTGCAGAGCTGTTGAATATGAATTATTGTGCTATTAAAATTGGCTCCATAATGCCATATATATATTGAGCTTTTCAAAAATCAGTATTTTTTTTAACAAATTTCGAGGCATACAGTTACAGTTACAGTTAGTTTACAGTTTGTCATTGATAACATTCGGAATTGATCAACAGTATTAGAATGTCTCATTAATTTATTTAAAATCAATGCTTTTGACGGTTATGCAGCAAGAAGGACGAAACTAAATATTTGATAGATTTTCTTAGTCAAAACTCCGCCTAGAGGTTACAAATAACTAAACAAACATACTTTGAACTATTTTCTTCTGGTATATTCCATCTGATAATCGTGGTAGATCCCCCAATACCGGACACCTAAGCCGCAAAATAAGTATCGCTGAAGTTATTGGTTGTATACAGCCTGATTACTCGTTCATGGCAAAAATGAACTTGAAAACAAAAATACGACTTTTGACATTGAATTTTGGTAGTACCTCAAAGTTATTAAATTTGCACCAACTTATATATTTACTTCAGAAATAAGTAGTTTGTTGCTTTTTCAAATTGTATTGGACATTGACATGCGACATTTTAGTTGAAAATAATTTGACAGTTATCAAAACACGTCTTATTATTCTTATTATATGAATTATAAAATATACCTTTCATTATGCTGTTCTCAATGTTCATTATTCTATTCCTTATTGCATATCTTAGATTCTACCCCATTACTCCGAATGCCATGACCCCGAATTCCATTTCCTCGAATGTACCATTAGCACGAAATCTATAACTCCGAATCCCATTAGACCAAGAAAATGTTATGTAGGGTAATTGTACATTTGGGGAAATGAAATTCAGGGTCATGACATACGAGGTAATGGGGAAGAACCACTAGAATCTATATGTAAAACAATGATTGTGTTTTGAAATATTGGTGCAAAACTAACATTGATATCCTGCAGCAAATTAAGTGGTCAAAACTGGGACGCAAGACAAACAAGACTAAAATCATGCTTTTTCTACAGTTAATTAAAATTATATACTGTACTTAAAATACGATTGCGACCATATTTATTATTTATTTGGTTCAAATTCAATTTAAAGCATTGCTTATTGAGTAACAAATAAGGTGATACAATGCTTTTACAGTCGACTTTCGATTACTAGAAAATCGTATCTTACATACACCGACACGTAAATGCTTCCAGTGGACGATTTGCCCTTTGAAGGAAGCACCACACTAGACAACGGACTAGCATGCAACGCCCAGTGGCACAGTCGAAATACGTTCCTAATGAAAAGTTTTCCGGACTGAAGCGGGAATCGAACCCACACCCCTTGACTTGATACGGCTAAATGCTTGGTAACATTAACCGCACGGCCACGAACCATAATAAAAGTTGGTTTCATGGCTACCTCGATGGTCCCTAGTATCGTAGTTGTGTTCTGTAACTTGATACCTCCCTAACTAGATGGTCTCTTCAATATCGAGTTATGGAGAGTTGGCTGTATATCGATTTCCAAAATTTTGTAATTTCTTGGGAAAAAATCATGCGAGGTGGTAACTTCAAAACGGGTTCTTGCTTAGATATACAGCTTAGCCGTATAACGTATAAAGATTTGATGGAGATAATCTCTGATAATAACGTTCTGGGGAGCACCGTGTATCGATCAGTTTCAACTTCTAACATACGTTTCTTCTGCTTTCTATCTTTGCAGGGTTTGCACCTGGATTGTGCATCATCGTCGT
>NW_018734699.1:0-28307 GCF_002204515.2 Aedes aegypti
ATTTATTATGCTAAACGACCATTATGCCAAATGACTTTATGCCAAACGACCATTATGCCAAATGACTTTATGCCAAACGACTTTATGCCAAACGACCTTATGCCAAACGACTTTATGCCAAACGGGGTACAATCCAAACGACTTTATGCCAAATGACCTACCACCTGTTACAACACTTAGTTAATCATAGCAAATTAAATAGGCGCCCGCCCCTTCTTTATTTGCTACCAACATTATTGCCTCTCTTGCAGCTAGACTTGCTGCTCCATAAATACTACCTCATCATATATCCTTTTTCGAATTGACATGTTATCGCTAACTACACTATACCCACATTTATTGGACATTTTTGAACCATCTGTGTATAAGATTTTATGAACCCTGTATTTTGTTACTCTTCTTGCATTGGAACGTTTTTCAATATTAATTTTATACAATCCAACGCGTAATATGATTTTCATCTCCAGCAAACCAACCAAAACAGAAACTATACCCTAACCCTAACCCAAAATCTTCTTGTTGTATACATTAGGCCAATAATGCGAAATAATATATATAATGCAACTCAATGCGCTGAACGAAACGACAATTCGGTTTACAGTCGAAATGTTGCATGTCACCCCTGTTGCAAGTTACCCCCGTTTGACGGTAATTAAAAACCAACCCGAAACACTCAAAAGGAAGAAAGATTTACAGTACAGAAAACACCATTTATTCAAAGGTTCACCAAAAGTTTTTTTTTCTATTTTTGGACAGATTTCGGAACTTGATTTTTTTTTGTTGAAAAACACATAGATTTTTTTTAAATGTTAATAACACAGTTCGTGCTTATAGCATGAATGTCTCTATTATTCCAAATTTTTTGGCACATTGATTTGACATGGGTACAGAAAAGGAATGCGGTCATAAACCTGGTGAAAGTTTGGCAGAATTTATTTTATTGTTGGATGTAAATTGAATTTAATCAGTAACAAAATCATACTTGTTTTTAAATTATGAATCGTGGTTTACGGCTAACCAGCCGAGTGGAAGTTTAACAACTACAGAAAAGCTAAAACATTACATGTACTTTGGCAATTGAATTAAATGGACAAATTGATGTGAAGTTTTTGCGAAAAAGTTACACGTCTTCTCAGTGAGAATCGAACTCACGACTGATCTCTACGCCATGAGAGGACTCATGGACGCAGAAGTTAATCTGAATTGCACAAAGGTAAAATAGAAATTTCACTGTAGTTTAATGCTTGTTTCGCGAGATTTGTACCTTCAAAATTTTGGAACATTATTGAATTTTGATTCCATGCTGTTCACCTTAATCCAATTGCAAAGTATATGTAATGTTTAACTTTTCGGTAGTTAACAAAATCATGTTGAGATTCTCATGGGAGATATTTTTACGATAGTTAGTAAAATTGGAATAGTAAGTGCAATAACTTTCACTCATGATACAATAATTTTGAAATGTAAACTCAAACTTCAACAACATATGAAGGGTGGAAATAAAAAATTCCCAATTTTAGCATTACGTAATAAATGGACGCTGCCTAGCTTTCTTTGCCAAAGTTGCCATTTTTCGCATTCGTATATCGTGGTGGCAGGTATGATGATACTCTATGCCCAGGGAAGTCATAGAAATTGCTATTACGGAAAGATCCTGGACAGACCGGGGATCGAACCCAGACACCTTCAGCATGGCTTTGCTTTTAGCCGCGGACTCTAACCACTCGGCTTGGGAAGACCAAATACTACTGACATACTAGTGGTTTATGAGATTCCGTCTTGAAGAATCCCATTTAAAAAAAATCCTGGCAAGAAGTTCGATGAAACTCTTATGACTTCTAACACCCACAATCCATGAATTTTATTTTACTTCTTTTGTGAAATGTTCGGTATATTGTACATAGTTTTTTTTAATGAAAGTAATCAATTAAGGAAAATCATGATCAAATTAGAAGTACAGTAGTTAAAATTATAAGCATTTTTTTTGTTCTGAATATGTTAATGTAACTTTACATTGTTGATGTGGCCCACTAAGTACGAGAAGATTTGTGCTAATTTGTTTTGTAAACATTGGTTTATCCACTATGTTGCCCATAACTGCATAATTGTATAGAGCTTCCGTAAAGCATGGGGGCAGCTGTTATAATTCCAGAATCTACAAAAAAAATACTTCTGCTACCTACTTGATTTTAGCAACGTATTACAAGATTTGCCATGCAAATCTGAATCTGAAGTTTTCTGCTCTAGAAATTAAACAAAAGTATGTTTAAAGGGAAAAAAATACCTAAGTTAATACCAAAATAGCAATAAGGAAGTCATAAATTCAAAATCATATTCAAATCGCTACAGCTCTCAAACAGTAAGTTCCATTCTAATCGTTATTTTCTTTCTCCCTGTCTGATTTCAGTGTCTCTTTTGTTAGCTTTATTATCGTTAATATTTTTGTTGAAAATTTCCCCGGGTGGACGAGAGCCCCCTCCACCAACGGTTGGGCCGGCAGTTTTGGAGGACTACGCGATCGTTTACGACGTGACGCTGGCGCTGTGTGCCCTTTCCCTGTCGCTGAACCTGTGCTGCCTGCTGGTTTGTGCCATCCAGTTTTTGTTTGCTGTTAAATTAGTTCGTGCACCTGCAACTACCGGAAGGTAAGAGAAGCCAAAGAGCACCAAAATGCATGAAAATGATAAAGAATGCGCGTCCCTTGTAGTCTGTACAGTGCAGTCCATGCTGTTGAAGACTTTCTCTCTTCACTGACTTTTAACGTCGTGCAATACAGATAAACACGAATCAATTTTGAACGGAAACCATTTATAAGATAAAGAAGTACCGGTAATCCGGGGTAACGTTGAATCAGTGTTGGGATATTTTCATAAATTTTTCATTTGGAAATGCAATGTCATCAATTTTATATTTTTTAAAACAAGTACTGGCACCCATCGTTCGTGACTATATACTGTATTTTGGGGTTTTCAAAGATATAAGTATGTTCAAATAAATGTTTTAAGTGGTTCTTTGATTCAGCTGATATGGGGTAGCATTGATCACCCCACGTAAACAAGCGTTCGGTAATATTGAAAATGTCGTTGCTTACGTAAATCATGGCCCCTGAAACCGAATATGAACTGAACACCAAACCTTACAAGTCATTTACTTTTTGAATTATTTCAAAAATAAAAAACACTTCGAACCACTCAATACGCCTAAAGGTAGGCATTTCCTAAAGGAAATTCTGCTTTCTTAATAGTTGTTCGTTAATGTGCTTAATTGTATAAACTTATGAAAGACATCGGAATCGTTTTCAGCGATGCCATTTTTAGTAACAATCACATTTTCCTTGCTAATACCATTTGCAAAAATTCGTGTGAGACATGAATCTTGTTAGTGTCATCCATAACGATATAAAATCATGGATTCAAAAAGTTGACAAATTTACGCATGAACGAAACGCAATTTTCTCAAAAACCTTATTTACATTAGCTTATGAATATTAGAAAGAAAGGATCATTCATGCTTTCAAAATATTTCATCAATAAATGATAATTCGAACTTTTTTACGAGAAGGATCATACCGATCATGTTACCCCCCCTGATCAATGTTACCCCGGATTACGGTACTCCAGTTTTCATATTCGTCCCCATCTAATGTAGAAAGAAAAAACTCTGTATGGATGTTTCAATACCACATCTTTGACAAAACATCTGAACCTAATGATATGTGGACAAGGTTTGAAGGAGGTTTTCTTTTATTTAAAATCCAGGTTTTATCATTTTTTTAATTCAAGGTTTGCAGAGAATAGGGTAGAAACACCGGTTTTGGCCAGCCTAAAAGAAAATATTTTTAAAACATTTGCGTGAGACCCTACATGTATGTAAAATATGGGAACTGAACATCAACCTTTTTTCGCATTGAAAATCGTATTGGTTTATATAGGCGACCAGAACCAGTTGCAGCCACATACTAAAATTTGGTCCCAAAATTGTCCAATCACATTGATTTCTTACGAGAGTGGCCTAATTAGAAAAACCCTGCTCTTATTAGGTGTATAAAAGTTACAAGTACAAGGAAAATTATTTTATCTTCTTTTATTTATTAATTTGGACGAATAATTGAATGTAACTGCAGTGGCATAGCTAGGGTTTTAGGGGCCCGGTGCGGAGTCTAATTCGGGGGCTCTTCCAAATAGGAGTATGTGCCAATTGACTAGTAATAATAGAAACAATAATATACTTTCTTTCAACATCATTATTTGGGATTGAAAATAGTGGACCTTGTGTTCATCTATTGTGGAAGTCGTTTTCATTTTTATTCAGTAATCAAGATGACAATTAATGAAATGTAATATACCAATGTAATCACTTCAAGGCTGATAGCGTCTAAGTGTCTAAAAAGAAACTTTAGAAACCTCATGCCTGAAAATTGAAACCAAAATGAGACTGAACTGGAATCACATTTCGATTAGGATTCCACCAGTTATCCGACCAACCAACTCTATAAGCGTATTTCTAAAAGTTATGATTTTCTTCAGAAATTGTATCAGAATGTAATTCAAGTATTTGTTGAAAGTTTGCTGCAACTATTAATTCGAAGATTTCTTCAGGAGTACATTGAACGATTTCTTCCCAGACTTTTTAAGGAATCCTTCCAAAATTATCATTCGTGGTAGCTTAGCTTACCTTAGCTTAGACTGACTACACATATCAATGGTTGCTATTCCGTGATTGACCGAAGTCAGTGAAAATGCACAAAGAATCAACTAGAAGTTCGGCTGGGATTGGCCATAATCTTCTTCAATGTGCATAATTCAGTGCCTCTATTTATACAGGGTCAATAACGGCGCCGGCCACGTCCTTGCAGTCAGGTGGGATTGGGGGAAGGAATGTTACGAACCATTCAAAGTTTGTTGAACAAATACCTAAATGAAACATTCCTAGAGTTGTCAGGACGAAAGCATGTGTTATTATATTTCACTTATTTGAAAAGAAACAAAAAAACTCGATTGGTTGGAACATCATAGAACACTCTTATTCTTATGCCGACACTTACAGTGGCAAACCATCCAAAGTTTGTTGAATAAAGTGAACCTTTCGCAAGTCTACACTTGTAGTGTCGAACCATTCAAAGTTTTTTTTTTAATTACAAAAATAAAGGTAAAGAGGGGTGTTCTGAAAATGAAAAAAAAATGTGAAACATAAATAATTCATGAATCAGAGTTTGTGTCGACACTCACAGTGACGAACAATTCATAGTTTGTTGAAAATTCATATTTACGTCCCACAATTGTAACGATTAAATGTGCAGTCATACATATTTTAAAGATTAGAAATAGTAGCATGAAACGAGCTCACCAATTGATCCTTTATCCTTCACTGTTCAGCCACAATCCACTCTCAGCCTCACTCATTTGCTCGGCTATATAAAAGCACTCAGAAAAAAATAGGCGCGCGATCCGAAAAGGAAAAAAAAAACTTGGCTTTCTTGACGCACTGCCCAGCAGCAAGCGTCAAGGTCAAAGGATCAAAAAGAACTAACCGATCACGCCACTTTTTCACTTACTAGACCGACGCGCGACTTGTTTGATCCTGCCTTCGTCGCTCGCCCCCGTAGGAGCAAGCGTCAAGGTCGAAAGATCAAACAGAACTCCCTTCCAAAATTATCATTCGTGGTATCTGAAAAACTCAACCAGAACTTTTCTCAATGACACCCACCGAAATTTTGTTTTCCAATGATCCCTCTGAATTTTTTCCAAAGAAGCCCTCAAAGAAAAATTTCTCTAGGAATTTGTCCAATAATATGCTAAGGATTTTTTTTAGATATTGTGGGAGGGGTTTCCTTAAAAAAACATGCATGTTTCTAAACGAAATCGTAAAGATATCACTGATGAAATACATGATAAATTCCTACCAGAGAGAAGTCTTTCAAAGATCTCCTGATCTCTTCTGGACTCAAGAAAAAGTCTTAAATAAATCTTCGGAGAAACTAATAATGAAATAATTGAAAAATTCCTCAACTTAAATTTGCTAGAGGAAACCCCTGGAAAATCTCTACTGGAACTCTTTAAGCAGCTACAGGAATCATTGCTGTAGGATTCTGTGGTTTTAAACACTAAATAAACTTTTAAATTGAAAAACCCAAATAGAAATAATTTCAGAAAATCTTTAAAAGGAATACTTATTTATGGAGAAATATATAATCCTTAGTTGAATTCGTGAAATTCTTTTAAAAATTCGTTCAAAACTTTGTGGAATAATCCTTGGAAGAATTTATGGGGCATTTCCTGGGATAATTATTGTAGCATTCTCTGTATTCTCTGTAATTCCGTTGTTAGACTGCCAAAGGATTTTCTGGAGCAAATTTTGGAAGAATTCCTTCATATCTTATGAAATTATTTAAGAAATTTCAAGGCAAATTGCTAGAAGAATTTCCATAAGAATTCTTGGATGGATTCTTGGAGAAGTCTTTGTACCTAAAGCTCTGAATGAATCTCCAAAAGAATTTCTGAGGATGAAAATCTATGAGCTTATCGCGTAGTAATCTCTGGAGCCTCAGAAAGCTACAACAAGTTTCATTGCAATTTTTGGGATACAATACCACGATGTTCTGTTCAAAAGTACTGTTCTATAGTGTTGAAATTAACGCTATCATTATACTAGATGATATAAGGGTCCATTATCATTACAAATTAAGGGTCCCTACAATCCCAATTTTCATTTCTCCGTTACATTTCAATTTATGGAAATAAAACTCATTTTCTAATGCTATAAAAAATTTTCACCACGATTTCGGGGCCCCTAAGAACCCGGGGCCCGGAGTGGACTGCACCCACTGCACCACCTAGCTACGCTACTGTAGATGTCATGTGAATGTTATGTTAGTTATGAATTGCATGATTGGTGATGCCACATTCTAATACATAATCAAATTATGTGTAGCAAGACATCAACAGCGTTTAATATCGGCAATCGAATTGAATTTGTCAGAAGAAATGGAAGCTTTTGATTAATGTTTGAAGCGCCAAGAAATTTCTTTTCAATTGAAATTGAAGTCTTAGAAGATAAATAAACACTGTTGAATATTTTACATTTAGAAATAAATAAATTGCCAGTTCCGCTTCTGCTGAATATAACCGTTATAGAATAATTCTAGTTCCCGAAGGCACATTAGCAAAAACTATGAGGGATTGAATGCATGGTATTAATATAGTTATTTCAATATGAAACTTAAAGGAATTGTGCAGTCACAGTGTTGATTCAAAGAGCTATGATTTCAATGATTAACTTTTCAGCATCATGTTGCAATGCTTCAACCCCATCTATTGGAAGTATTGGAGTTTTATTTTCATTAAATTCATGTTTATTTGCATTTTTTGGTTTACAAAGTAATTGGTTTACATGTCCAGAGGTTGACCGATAGGTCTTTCAGCTTTGGTCTTAAAATTGGATTTTGATAGATGTTTTTGTTTTTACGGTTTTACCCTAGTTGTAATATTGGCCGTATGGGCAACAGTTGTTCGTGAAAACTTTCATCTGGATGGAGATTATCTTCCCTTGACGCGGATTTCGTGCAAGTGCATCTGCTTGCGGGTCCGCACATCCATTTTTGGCCCTTCATAGAGAAGACTGACTGCTCACAAACATCAGTACCGTAATTGCTGTTCTGGATTGATATACGATACGTCAGATTATAAAACTTGACGCGATTCTATGTTGCATTTTTTGCGACATATTTTGTTGTCAACACAGATTGTCCTTAATGAACCGTAATGGGGAATTATATACAAGTTGTGTTGGTATTCAGTACACGTCGTTTATGAAAAGGCCCAAAGTATGTCTGGAATTAAATCGATTTTGATGCCAGAAGGACATGTCCTGCAGTTATATGGATACGTTTTCTTATATGAAATATAATGAAGAACATAAATCTCAACTAGTCTAGTACACGACACTGAAGATGGCATTACAGTTGAGGTCGAAATAAGCGTATCTGTCAAAGGATTTCAACTCTAGTGGAATTGGGTCCTAAAATGTTTAATGAATTCTCGTTTTTATTCAATAATACGAAAGAGCATGTTCTTGCAACTACTTTAGCCAGTTTTTCTGCTCAAATAACGGCTATATCATTTTTTAACTTTAATTTTAAAAATGGTTCCAAATATCAACCTTGACACTTGTGATCTTGTTTGACATTCACTTTTTCGACAAAAATGCCACAGGGCATATAGTGTTAACACTGACTATCTGACATTTCGGAAGGGACACGGAAAACAAAATATACCCAAAATTCGAGTTTAAACCAAGGGGTGTGACAAAATCTCAAAAATCATAAAAAAATGTTTTTTGTACTTAAACCAATGAAAATCATTTAAGAATTGAGTAAACATGTGTTTCTGCCCTAAACTTAAGCGTTTGGTAATAAAATTGAGACAGGGCTTTAGGACCCTATTAAATGATCAATCATATTGATTTCTTACGAGAGTGGTCAATTTGGAAACACCCTGGTCAAATAAGATATATGAGAGCAACAATTACATAGAAAATCATGGGGTAAGACACTCATTAATATTGGTATTAATATCCATTGATACGGACTAATATATATTATTTTGATGATATCACATCATCAAGATAGCCACGATTTTCCTAAAGATATCTGACAGGTATCTTTAATTCAAGTCAATGTAGAGGCTTTATAACCTAGCGGCTATGGATCGTGGATTGTATGTCTTGCGGATTTGACATACCACAGGAGACAAATGTGGGGCATTGATAACAATGGAGCTTCACCGAATGTGATGGTGCCAGTCTTTTACTAGCCAGACTACCAGATGGATGTTGGCATCCAACAGTGGGGTCTATGTTGCATCGGACGGATTTCTCATATATTTTGCTCAGAATACAGAATGGAGGTGAGGATGTTCTAATCACTGAATTTATTAGTGGTAGTATATCCTGATCTGCAGAGACCTGTCAGGTGTAGATTCTGATATTACTCAAACAAATATTATTGCCGACCAATTCCGTTGAATACCTATTTTTATGAATTAATCTCTTCTTATCGCTATAATACGTGCACTTGGGTCAATGTTCATGTTTATGCTTTGCTTTACTAAGAACACAAAGCTACCATTTGGTGATGCATGATCCCAATGAATACGGAGTTTATTTGAGTGGAGAAAATCTGGCTTTTGTGGCCAAGTAGGTACATGAAATTCCCATGAAGGGGGGCTCATTGTATGTAAGAAAATATTATTGAACATATTTTGGCTAAAAGGTATTTCTGATCCATTCACTCATCATGACATCATGACCATATAGATCTGAGACGAACTGACAATAAACACAACTTGTTTTTTCATATAAATAATCAATTAACCTTGGCAACTCCGGCAACAGGCAAACAGCAAAACTCCGTGCATACTTGATAATCTTCTCAATATCAATATTAATATCAATAATAAATATTAATATTTTAATACTGGATCTAGTGTCCTGCCCCATGTAGAAAATAAATTACTTTTCTTGTTTTCTGGAAATTTTTCAACAATTTAATGAACGTAGCTTTATTATGTGAAGGTATTCCATCAAATATGAAGTGATTCATAAGGGGCACATATAGCCGTAGCGGTAAACGCGCAGCTATTCAGCAAGACCAAGCTGAGGGTCGTGGGTTCGAATCCCACTGGTCGAGGATCTTTTCGGGTTGGAAATTTTCTGGACTTCCCAGGGCATAGAGTATCTTCGTACCTGCCACACGATATACACATGCAAAAATGGTCATTGGCATAGTAAGCTCTCAGTTAATAAGCTGAGATGCAGGCTCTGTCCCAGTGGGGACGTAATGCCGAAAAGAAGAAGATGAAGTGATTCATGCTGATTGCCTCGTTAAATGTCTGTTATGGCAACAACTAGTGATATGGTATACCTTGTATCTGCTGAGGGTTAGAGATACGTTGATACCTGAGACGAGACTCGCGAAGACGGTCTTCTTTTTCTGTGATTGCTGAGATTTTTTTTTATTCCACTTTGTGTTTATACCAATTATGCGCATGCTGTTCAAATCCTCACATGAACCTCTCAGCAAACAATGATTGAGTTTGCATCACATCGAATCATAAATAGCCGTTTGAGTGAAATTTTATGCCAGCAAACGTAGCAGACATTAGAAATAATTAATCTTCTGCTTAGATTTATCAGCAACTTTGGAAAAAACTGCTCCGCCGACTGAGATTTTAAATAACAGTTTACTTTGAACACAATACTTATCACTTTTTCAGCCATAAAAACGGTGGGCTGCATTTGACGTTTCGTGAGAGGGGAATCTGGGCTGCACATGACGTTGATATTTTTCCTCTTCGCGAGTCTCTCTCAGGTTGATACTATTAGAAACATTCGTCATCTACAACTCATTTGAAGACTGTTTTCAAACAGGATAAAAATATTTTGTGGTGCGTAATTGATATAACTTGGAACAATTAGAAATTACCTTACAACATCTTTTCACTAGTTTTTTTAATTCCTCTACCGGCAGCTTCATTTTTTACCGCAAGAGAAAAAAATCAAATTGCGATAACTTTTTAAGTTCACGGTATTTTTGCACCATTTTTCCACAAATTGTCAATAAACTCTTCTAGTTTAAGAATCTGTGTCAACATTGATCATTGGACATCTGTATCCAGAGATATTCCTAAATTCCTTGGGGGAACTTAACTTAACGACGCTTAACTATAACCCACGCATATGACTCAGGCTACATATTTTTTATCGTATTCGGATATTCACTCTTCGGAACAGTACATTAATGAGAGTATATTGTGAAAAAATGAAGCAGTTTGGTGCAGCTGTCCTTCAGTTATGAGCATTTATATTGCTGGTACCACGCTGGCCAAATAAAGATCTTAAAAACTTCAAAAAACCGCATATCACAATTTTCATATTTCTCTAAGAATACTAATCCAATGTGTATGATTTTTTTTAGAGTAGCTCTATATCACATGGCATTGTATAGCCCACATTTTATTTTTTAGATAAATTGACGTAAAACAAAATGGCCACTTAAGACATTTTAGATGGAAAATGTCGGTCCCCAAGGAACATTGAAATATCTTTAAAACCAGATCACCAATCATCAATATCGACACGGATTCTTAAACTAGAAGAATTTTTTGACAACTTGTGAAAAAATTGTGCAAAAATACCGAGAAACAAAAAAGTTATAGCAATTTGAATTATTTTCTTGTAGTAAAAAATTAAGCTGCCGGTAGAGGGGTTAATAAATCCTTTTCCTGGCTACACTTTCGATACATATCAAAGCACAATTGGGCTTTTTCATAATTTGCGTAATTCAAAAACTATAGTCATCATGTTTGCCCTTCCTGTCTACACCACTGGAGAAAAAATGTTACCTTTCGCTATATTCATGGTTAAGGTGGATATAGCTTGAAAAGTCAGAAATTGACACCAAAATAATTTATGCTACGTATTATAAAATTGTACATACCAGTTTTCACCCAGACTACACCGCTGGTGTAATAATATGCATTATTAATATAGGTTTATATTCATACTTATTACTACCGCAATCAGCATTAAAATTATTGATTTTGTTGAAAAAGAAAATTTTACAATACACCCATTCCATGAAAAACCTGACCCACTAGATGTCACCGAATTCCGTGAAAATTTGCTATATCGTTCCTTATCCAAAATAAGGATACACGTTTTTTAGATTTTTTGATTAGGGTGACCATTTCCGAAATAGAGTGACCAGATAAACCGCGATTTTGCAAAATTTTTATTTATTTTTTAAATTATAACTTTGAATCACTTGACCAATTATCAATTTTCTTGGACGAAATGAAAGCTAAAAATTTTGACTTTTCAAGAAAAATATAAAATTTTGCAAAATTTGTTTTTTTATTACATGAAAATAAAGAAAAAAATTTCGTTTTTTTTTTCGTGTTTGGAAGTCCTTGGGACAAATGGGGCTATTGCTGTTCTCTGTTTTTCTTGAAAATTCAGAAAATTTTACGTTTACTGTCAAATTTTCAGCGATGTATTTTTTTTTTTGTTTTTGACATATTTTTTTGATACTAGGTTATCAGTCATTTTTCATCGGCACACACTGTAGATCTCAGGGCATTAGATTTAAAAAAATATATCTCAAAAACTGAAAAACATATATCGCTGAAAATTTGACAGTAAACGTAAAATTTTCTGAACTTTCAAGAAAAAATGAGAACATCAATAGCTCCATTCGTCCCGTTCATGTAAAAAAAACATTTTTTGTGAAATTCTATATTTTTCTTGAAAAGTCAAAATTTTTAGCTTTCATTTCGTCCAAGAAAATTGAAAATTGGTCAAGCGGTTCAAAAGTTATATTTTTTTTTACTAAAAATTTGGCAAAGTTGCTGTTTTTTCTGGTCACCCTATTTCGGAAATGGTCACCCTAATTAAAAAATCCAAAAACACGTGTATCCTTATTTCGGATAAGGAACAAAATAGCAAATTTTCACGGAATTCGGTAACCCACTAGATAGGTTTTTCATGGAAATGGTTGAATGTACATAATTCAATATGCACAAAATACCACTTCAAGAGCCAAAGTGCCATTACTCGATAGGCTTTGTATTCTTCCATAAAATGTAATAAAAACAGTCCGGTTGAAACCCCCGAGTGGCGCCATTGTGACCTTCCCTTGTGAGCCTAAAACCACCATCCCACCCTTGAAGACGCGTTATATTACTTTCTTCTTGCCAGCAACATGCATGGGTTGAAGAGCCAGCCCGCAATTCACGAAATGTTAACAACAGACCACTACCAAGCAAAAGATGCTTCTTCTCCTTCTTTCTGGCATTACGTCCCCACTGGGACAGAGCCTGCTTCTCAGGTTAGTGTTCTTATGGGCACTTCCACAGTTATTAACAGAGACTATTTTTGTATGCGTATATCGTGTGGCAGGTACGAAGATACTCTATGTCCTGGGAAGTCCAACCCGAAAAGATCCTCGACCGGTGGGATTCGAACACACGACCCTCAGCTTGGTCTTGCTGAATAGCTGAGCGTTTACGCTCGCTTGCTTGGTTATTCACGAACTACTCGATTCGTGGAAAATGATCCATCGTGCAGAAACTCATTGAAATATTTAGTTGAATATTTTTAACCTCATCTCTTATATCTATTGTCAGAATAAATCGATCTTTTAGAAATTCTTCAAATTTCACTGTAGATATATCAATTACCTATGTCAAAAAAACTGTACATCAATCATGTCTTAAAACATCAGTGGGAATTTGATCATATGATTTTCTAGAAATTTCTACAGAGTGTATTGTGGGAGTTTTTAAAGATTGTCAGAGATTTTTCTAGAAATACCTCGAAAGATTAGATCAAGTGTGGTCGCGTTCTTGGTTTTTACTTGTATACACTAGCCACCAAAGGATGGAATCACTTCGTAGAGTATTGCAACACACTCCGAAAAGTTTAGAAAACCTTCAGCAGCAATGCATGCTTGCCAGTGAATCTTATGTTTTTGGGGTGGTGCAATATTCAAAAACAGTGGTGTAAAACTCGGTGAAGCGATTCCATACTTTTGGCTGGCAGTGTATAACAAGCGAACTTTAGGAAAGCGTACTTACAGGAATGCTCACGGCAGTAGGGTTGGTTGTAGAAAAGATTTATAAGTTTGTTTATTGAGGAATACTACGATCGAGTTTACATGTTTATAGAACAGAAGAATCAATGATTTTATTAAGCTCTAAATCTTTGATTCTAGTTGAATCATGAGTAGGAGAATTTTTCGACTATCCCTTCCAGGTATTTTGCGCGTTGGACATGTTCTACTTGCCCTACCCACTTCTCGCGTTTCTGTCCCCTACTGTGACAGAGCCTGCTTCTCAGCTTTGTGGTCAATGAGCATTTCCACAGTTATTAACTGAGAGCTTTCTTGTCCTATTCTGTTTATTATTTTACCGTATTCATGTGAACCCGAAAGATTTCCTTAAAGCTTTTTATGTGTCAATCAGATAATCGAGATCATCTAGACCATCCTGGAATGTAGGACTTAAATATCTACTGGATTAACTGCAGTCAGTTTTGGCTTTTATTTTGGAATTCACATACATTCTTATCCATATAGCTTCCGTGATGATTCGTTATTTTTTCGCAATTTGACTTTATTGAGTGAGACCCGTGTCTATGGACTAATAACAAATCAATCGTTGAAGGATTTTTAGAAGAAGGCTAATAAGGAGAGTCATTATGGTATTGAATTGAGAAATGTTCTAAAAACGACTCATTAAATAAATTCTCACCGTTACAATTGTATGGAGAGTGCCTTTAATTTACATATTTCTTTGTTAATTTTGCAACGCAAAAATCTGTTTGTTTTAATAATTCTCAATATTTTTCGTATTTCAGGGGGAACAAATACTTACAAAAATCCAGTGTAAGTCGAGTGTGTGCTGTGGTGGATTTTTCATCTCGATTCCCATTTTCTTAACAGGTATAGAAAACTTCTCAAATATATAACTTTTCTTGTATAACTAACGTCATCTTGTTTATTCTAGGATTATTCTCTACACTTTTACGCAATTCCACTCAACACCGGCAATAGTGACCAGCATCTTGATCGGTGTGGGCATCGTATTCTGCGGAGGTGCCATGGTGCACAACGTATTCGTCTGGCAGCGGGAGAAAACCATCAGCGTTCGGCAATCGCCGCTGAACTTGAACCTGACACTTTCACCGCAGATTAGCACGATTTCCCACCCGACGCATATCTCATCAAAAACGGGCACGCGACCCACATGGCACTCAATCACAGCCACGCGAACCATAATCACACACCGGTGACCCAGCAGTTGACCCCAGTGACTCCACTCTCGGGAAACCATTCCCATATAAGTTTCAACCATTCGGCATATTTGCCATCGTATGGAGGCATGCGGGCTGCAACTGCGACGCCCCCTACCCCGAAGGTTAACGCTCTGCTGGGTCGAGATGCGACCGGATCAGTTAGTCCAGGAATGCCCACCAACATGAATGCGGCCACACTCGACATAAGCAACGTTACTGCCACGAACTCACCGCATGAGCTGTCGACGCTCGTGTGAGCTTGATGTCGCGTATTTTAAGCAAAATAAGATAGCAATTGCCCTTGACAGATAAATGAGTAATTCTCGCTGACATCAGGCCGCCATCGGTACACATCGTTAGAATTCCATTTTTTGTTCCTGTTCGCTAGAATTATGCTAAAACTAGATGAGAAACGTTTTTTGCTTACTCAAATTGATGGACCCCTCGTTGAACAGCAAGCTAAACAGTTCGTGAAAAAAAGTCCATTTTTGATATCTAAGTTTTAGCCATGTTTTCATGTGATAAGTCTCATATTTTTCTCAGAAAACTCAACGACATATTTTGTTTACAAAAACGCTTCTTTTCTAGTCTTAGCATATTCTAGTGAACAGCAACAAAAAAACAACAATAATTTTAACGATGTGAGCCGATGGCGGCATGGTTTCAGCGAGAAACGAAATTCCCGAATCCTGTCGAAGAAGCAAAATGAATAATGCCAGTTGGCTAAGAGTAAACTAAAGCAAGAATTAGAAAAAAATGCGTCATCTCGCATGTACGTATTCAAGCAAAATGTTTTACAAACGAATCAGTTCCTTAAAAAGTTCATTTTGAAATCAACGAAAGCGATAGCATTTTATTGACCATAGGAGGAACGTATTTTTTTTTAGTCTACATAGAAGCATTTTCTACACAGCAATCATATTTGACGAACTCAGCGGTAAAAAAATACCGATAAACGTAATGTACAAAGTACCCTCGTAAGACGCCGTTAGTGATATCCCTTAAGTGTGTACAGCTCAATGTGTAAAGACGTTTTAAAATAGCTATTTATTTATCAATGCAAGAATGTTCTCTGTTCCATAGGCCGAGGTAAGTTTTTAAATTTTAGGTGATGATATCGGCTCACGACAGGTTTAGCAACGAAAGTGTATCAAAATTTTCGAATTGCAGAAATAAACGTTACTTTTTTAATTATCTCGTGTATTATTCTTTATTGTTCAAAAAAAAATACGCTTGATGGGCTAAACTGTTTCAGACCTTTTGATACATCATGTCTAAGGGTACTTTCGTGCTAGATGGATTATAGAGATATCGTATAACGGGGTATTTTTAATAATGCAGGTAACTTGCCAGACGTGTAATAACCTACAAACATTACAATCATTTATTATACAGGGGATAGGCAAAATGATTGGATAGGCAAAAATTTTGCCCTAAATTCAAATGCTTATAACTTTATGAAAAATTGATGGAATGCATGCATTCGGAAGCAGTCGAAGGAAAATTTGGTATAGTTCTGGAACTTGCTTGGCCATGCATATTGGTCACCGGGACACTGGGAGATATACCGGATTGTCTGAGGTCAAGTCCAAATGGATTTTTTTTTGTCGCTTGTATTTTTGTGCGGTGTGAAGTTGTATAAATGTTTACAATTTTCCTAGAAACTAGAACTAATAAAGAAGTTGAATGCCGGCGGACCAGTGAATCAATTTATCATTAAAATAGACGAAAACAAACAAGCAAAGCAAGCTCGCTCACAAACGTTGTCCGCTACTGTTGCGGATAAGGACACAATCAAAAGCAAAATTGTCATGACAATTTCAGAGCGCAAACATTGTGGCAAACCTTTTCAAACTCACGATTAATCATTTATTTTTAACACAAAAACCAAATTTGTTTTATGGATGCTGTTTGATAACGTGTCAATGTTTACCAACACGAAGAAAGTTCTCGAAAATTGCAAAGCGAAGCCCAGAAAATCGCTGCGCACGTGGGTGATCAATCCTTTGTCATATTCTGTTCAAGTGATGATAAACTCATGTTGCGGAATAAAATTGTTGCCAACAAGAATAGGAGGTGATAATGTCTTTGCTGCTGCGTGTTGGGTGACAATTGATTCACTGCGGCGGACGCATTCTGATTCGTTGAAACTCTTCAGAATATGACTATTTCCGTAAAACTGGGTCCGGAAAATATAGTCAGTTATGTTAGTATTACCAATCATGGAAATATTATTCGAGCTATATACAACTGGCATCCATCTTCAAAATGATGCTTCCAGCATCATATTCAGAACCAGTAGATGCACTGACTACTCTATAGAAGGTTCCAGGTACCCTCGCGGGAAGTGGCCAATTAGAAAACATATCTGAAGCCTTATAAATAATGGGCATCACAACTTCAATAATTTTCAAAGGTGATGCTTGTGGAAGCATTTTTATCCTCACCGACTGCCAGGAAAATTGTAAGCATCTATACAACTTCACACCGCACAAAAAAAAAAAACAAGCGACAGAAAAAATGCCATTTGAACATGACCTCGGAAAATCCGGAATATCTCCGGTGTCCGGTGGCCAATATGCATGGCCAAGCAAGTTCCAGAAACCATACTAAATTTGCCGTCGACTGCTTCCGAATGCATGCAATTCCATCAATTTTTCATAAAGTTATCTCAATCATTTTGTCTATCCACTGTATCTAGGTTGTTCGTGGCAATAGCCTAAATTGCCTAAAATTATTAATAATTTTATTCGATATTTGTTCCTATGTTTCAACATTGGATATTTTATGTAACTCATCAAAACTATACTAGGGAGCTTCTGAATCATTTTTAAAATTTTATTTTGGATCCTCTTCCTGGTATTACAACAGCTCCTTATTCCTGATATTCAGCTTGTCCATATTGGTACAACATACAACATGGATGGCCTAAAAAATGTTAGAAGATCAAATGAGTTTTTGGTTTATGTGGGTATATTGTTAGTTGTATTTTGGAAACATTAGAAGATATCTTACATTTTTGTAAGTATGAAGAAAGAATATCCAAACTTTTGAAATCTACTACAGATGACACGCATAGTTCGTCCTTTGGAGGAGAGACCTGCGTCATCCACAAACAAAGATTTTTCACATCCCTGAGGTAACTTAGATAAGTCAGATGTGAAAAAATTGTATATAATTGGTCCCAAAATGCTGCCATGATGAACACCAGCTCTTACAGGAAGGTTCTCAGACTGGGAGTTCGTAATAATTAACCTGAAGTGTAACGATTTAACAGATAACTTTGAATTATTCTAACAATGTATGTTGGAAAACTAATGTTTTTTTAATTTATGATCAAACCTTCATGCCAAACTCTGTCGAATGCTTTTTCTATATCTAGATGAGCAAGACCAGAAGACTAGCCTACAGAATTGTTGGAACGAATCAAATTTGTTACACGTAAAAGTTGATGAGTGGTCGAATGTCCATGGCGGAATCCGAACTGTTCATTGGCAAATAATGAATTTTCGTTGATGTGGACCATCATTTTTGTTCAAAATTACCTTTTCAAAAGGTTTACTGATGGAGGAGAGCAAACTGATTGGACGATAGATAAAAGCTTCTGCAGGATTTTTGTCTGGTTTTAAAATTGGTACAACAATGGAAAAATATTTGTCAGGAAAATATGCTAATTGAAAACATTTGTTAAATATATCAACTAAGAATGATCAGCAACTTTCTAGAAGTCTCTTGATGAGGATGTGAAAAAGTAAGGGGGTTGTTTCCGAGACACGACCGCCAAGTTGACGTTGTATTTGCTGGCTTGAGACCGTCACGAATCTATGAAAGATATCTAGGTACTGATAAAAATCCAAATAATTTCCACTCTTTTAATTCTGACCTATTATGAACATTGTGTGTTATTATTTGGTGTTAATACGAAATAACCACTTTACTTGTATTCAGAAGCTTAGGCGATTGTATTGAAGAAATGATTTTAAAGTGTATACATCATGCTTGTCAATTTGGAGCAATTAATTCAAATTAATTCTTTTCCCTTTGATTTCGTAGTCCTGAAAAGGGCCGTTTGGTTCGTTTGTTGGTTGGTACACCGATAGAGCCGGTCGATGGAAGAAGATATGAGCAGTAACTCTTGCTCTTCAAACAAATACTCCGGGTGAACGTTAGGTCCACGCATGATCCACTAAGATTGATTGCTTTATTAGTGGGATCCGAAGTTCAGTTCGAGGTTAAGGTACTTCTCCATGACGTCCGCGAACTCCGTGTTCTCTTCTTTGCTCAAATCGATGTTGAAGTTACCTGTCACGATGATTGGCATAGTCTCCTTTTGATACTCGATGAAGGTTCCGCATCATAAAGAACGAAAACCGCTCGCAATGAGCACCCAGTCAAGAAGCCGCATTGCTACCGGCGGGAACGGTCGCTCTGCGTGAGATCCGTCGCTGGTCCGCAAGATGCCATTCCCACGCCCGGTCCGTGAAATCGCTCAGGACTTCAAGATTGATCTGCGATTCCAGAGCTTGGCCGTCATTGCCCGGCATGAAGCGTGCAGGCATAATCTGGTCGGTCTGTTTGATGATACCAACCTGTGCGCGATCCACGGCAGCATGTCAGCATCATGCCGAAGGACATTCAGCAGATACGACGATTCGTGGCGAACGCGCTTAAATTGAATTAAAGCACAAATTCAAACAAAACGGCATACAACCAGAGACATTTCATATATTACTTTTGATTGATTCATACAATTAGCAATTATAGTTCCAGATGATTTGTTTCAACGGTGAGAAAAGGCAAACAAAATTTTACCCTAGGTTCCCATCGCTCTGGTCGGGCGGAGGTAGCATTTTGCAGTCTTCTCTGTGTGCGTAATTCGATTCGATCGACAATTTCTTACCAAATCAAAACATCAAAAAAGCTTTTGCTGATTAGTTTTAGCTTTTTGTTCGACAAGTTGATACTGATCGCTCCAGCATACATATAGGTAGCGACGACGAAAACGACATTATTCAATCATCGCTAAATGCGAGGCAAACCGGGATGGATTCTTCATTCTAGTGCCGTCCGGCAATTTATCCGACTCATGCACACACTGTCGACGAATGCCCCGCGTGCACGATGGGATATTTATTTTCTTGGCACTGGGTTTCTCGAAAAGCATTATTTAGCTATGATGAGTGATTGCATGGAAATGACTGACCAAAATCTGAATCAATCATATTCAATCACCAATAATATTGCTCTTAACGGTGGAAAATTCTCACAACTCTTTCAAAAATGGGAATGGCGTCCTGAAAAGGACGGTTGTGGTAGTCACCGTCGATCGAACTGGATTTTCATTCCATCTTGAACAGAAACACACCAAAAGATTATCGAAGGCGATCCAACCAAAATGCGCTCAATAATTTTGTGCTTCCTTGTTCCCTCCTCCATCCTTGTTTCGATGATTTGCTCATACATTCGACGGCGATTTGCAATGTTTCTGCACGCGTTCTCCACGAATTCGATGAGCTTAGTTGGATGTCCATGGCCATGATGAGCGATATCGGTGAAATATTTCACGGAACCCGCAGCGTTTAGCTTGGGAATAAAACAGCAGCAGCAGCGACGAACGTGTAAAATTTATTCCGACAGGAGTCTTTCTCCAGTTGCTGGTCGACATTGACTGATGCGCGCGTAGCTGATTGGAGCTTGGCTGGCTTTGACTGAACACGATAGAATAAAGAGGAGTAAAAAGAAAGACGAAAGGGGCGTATCCCTTTGCAAGACGAAAGAGGCTAAGATATCGCGTAATGATATCTGTGCTAGGAATACACAAGAAAAATGTGCTTATCTATGGAAAATAAGACATGCCTTGACATTTACCCCATTTTTCAATAGTTTTAATCATGAAAATCAATAGTTATTCATTATTGGAGTTTGTAGAAAGATTTCCAATCGATTGTGCAAGAATCTTAACAATCTATCCGGCGTTAGTAAGTTATTACAAGTCAAAATCTAACCACTTTTCGTGACGCGGGCGATTTTCGTTTTTCGAAATTGTACCCCAGTATGTTGCCGTAAGACGTTATCAAACGTCAAAAGAAGATTACTTTTGCGTCTGTGAAGAAGAATTTGCATCTTGCGGTAATTGAGGAAATTTTATCTTGGCTTTGGCAATGACGGCGCATCACAACGGAAATTGGAAAAACACGCGAACGCAGTGACGACTTCAGGCCTTATCGTTCAATATTACGCACCGTCCACAGGGGGAGGGAGGGGTCTTACATAGTGTAACAGCCCTTATACACAATTTAAATCTTCCACACAAAAGCTGTTACGTGGGGAAGGAGGGAGTCTGGACTGGCACATTTTGGGTTATGTAATATTTGATCATTTCTTAACAATAGAAAATATATTGCATTCCGCCAGCACTGCAGCAGCGTCCTCGGAAACATTCTCAAATTGTCGTTTTGTCAATTATTCATAACTTAATTAGATATTGTATGATGCTACGAGATGAATAAAGTAAGAATGTGGTAAACACATTAGCAATATTACACAAATAACTCTTTAGGACACATTTGTTGGCCCTGAAAAGGGCCGATTGAACTGTGAGAATCGAGTAACGCGGACACATTTTTGCCAGCGAACAGGTTGAAATCCTCCTCGCCCGATAAGATTTGCGGTGGCGATGATGATGGGCACTTGAACAAGCGGCTTGGGCTGATTTCTTCAGCCATCTCGTAAACCAGCGATTTCACAAACCGGACACTAGATTTGCAGCAGCTTAATGATTGTAAATTTTTGGAGGAATTTGACTGATTTTGGTAAAATGTTTACCGCAAATCACTAAAAATTTCGCCAAAACTATTATTTTTGATTCACTGACAGTTCTGTTGCTGTGAGGAATTGCCAATAATGTTGCGCTTCACGGTAGAAATATTTTCAAAAACTCTTTCAAAATTAAATTGTCCGTCCTGAAAAGGACGGTTTGGGTGAGGATATCGTCGATCGCCATTCCATGCTCAACTTTAGTGGATTCAGTGGTAGTTTTGAATTCTGGTCTCGGTGATGGAGGTGATTTAACCTCCAAATCTGTACAGCGTACGGCCCTGCCACTTCAGAACGTAGCCGACAGAATTCTGGATGACTTCAGCACACCGCGGGTTTTCTCGTAGATGAGACCGAAGGTACGCTTGACGTCGCCATGGCGCACCAGACGGCGGATGGCAATGGATGTTGTCACGCAAAACCTTACGATGACGCTTGGCGCTTCCTTTTCCGAGTCCGGTCTATCTTCGGCAACGATTGTAACAAAACAGATGCTCGGCCGCCGGCTCGGCTGCTTTTATGTGGTACGCGGTGGATGAATTCTTCTTGCTCGCTCGCTGTTCACTGTTCGTCTCGCTCGCTCGCAAGAGAAAGTCATAAAAGGTACCGGCAGCCGCGCAAATTCAATCATTAGTTTGTTTCAATCCGTCCAGAGAACACTACTACGGCGATGGCTTTTACCAAGCAGACTGCCCGTAAGTCCACTGGTGAAAAGCGGCCCCTCGCAAGCAGCCGGCCATGAAAGTCGCTCGCAGAGCGCCCCAGCCACCGGAGGAGTCAAGAAGCCGTATCGCTATCGGCCAGGAACGGTCGCTCTGCGTGCGATCCGTCGCTACCAGAATTCGACGGAGCTGCTGATTCACAAGTTGATTTTCCAGCGCCTGGTCCGTGAAATCGCTCAGGACTTCAAGACCGATCTGCGATTACAGAGCTTTGCCGCCATGGCCCTGCAGGAAGCGAGCGAGGCCTATCTTTGAGGGTACCAACATGTGCGCGTTCCACGCCAAGCGTGTCACCATCATGCCGAAGGCCTTCTAGCTGGCTCGCCGTATCCGTGAAGTCTGCTTTTTGGTATGTGGATGTAAAAAGCTAATGAACACTTTTCTAAGTGCCGAAGTTGTACATACTGAAATAAATACTTGAAATACTTATTAATGGATAATGCCAATTTCACATCAAACTCTCTACCAAAACCATATAACGAACATGTCACTTAATGTAATTAACTTTAAGTATCAAATATGAGAAATGAAGAATGAAGAAGAAAACTAATGAATTATTTGGTAATATTTCGTTGCTTCTTAATATTTTTAATTCCCACAATTTTATTTTTTTAGCATTGTATATAATAGATGCTGGAATGTCGTAAATATCTAGTTTTGATGCCTCAAAATAAAAACAAGAACAATTTCATGTCATTCCTTACACATTTTGGGAAGTCATGTTGTTCCGTACGGAAACGAGCCGTAAACATGTGCGACTCAAGGTGTATCCGAATGTGGCCCCTTCTCGACCCACCCTGATTACGCCACTGATGGTGTACGAGTTATCAACAAATAAAGCGTGAGTACCATGTGAGTTACCAACAGGAACTCAAATGCCGTGAGTTCCCTATGAGCGTATCCCCGACGAGAGTTCCGCCAGTGAGTGCTGTCCAGATGCTTCGAGAATGAGCACCTTCGAGAAGTGAGAACCGTCGAATCTTCTAGAATACGAACGCACTGTATAAATATGCGACCGCTCCACCATGTGAGTTAGTTTTGTTTTAACCGCCCGCGATTATACATCGAGTGAAGTGTCCCAAAAGTGAAAGTACAGTGAACAAGTAGTGTAACTAGTGAACATTGTAGTGTAAAGTAGTGTAGTGCAGTGCAATAAAGTGTACTGTGGACTAGCAGAATCAGTGGTGTTGATTCCCTTCATCCGAAAAATACAGGCCACCCCGACCCGACCGGAGTTTGGCCACGGTTAACGCGCCAACACATGTCATAGCATATTAGAATGGCTGTTGTACAAACTAATTTAATAGGATTTTATTGTCTCAGCGCCCTCACTAAACAACTTGTTTAAAAACAATATACAAAGTAGCATGTGCATTAGGGTGCGGCTTATTTTTCAAAAGTTCTCAAAACCCAAAATTCGTGTGCTCTACTGAATTCAAATCACATTAAAAGAGAAACCTCAAAATCTGAGCCAAAAATATAACATTTAGAGGTGGCGCAAGCGTGTTGAAGGTGAATTTTCCATGTTATAAAAAATGACCTGCAGTTAAGTAAACATAACTTTCTTATTTTCAACCGATTTCAAAACTTTTAGCACCATCTTCTTTCAAATCAAATTTATAAATTTTTGTAGAACATCGAATTTGTCTAAAATCAAAACTTGTCTTAGTTAAAAATTACTTTTATCCAAATTTTTCCTCATTTTGGCTAGAAAAATCATTTTTGTTTGACCATAACTTCATTAAAACTCAATCGATTCCAAATCTTTTTAACATAATTTAGAAGCAAATTTATTTGTTTTTAAACTGTACATACAACATTTTTTTCTAAAAAATATTTTTGACTGGTATTTACCCAAAAACTACTCCAAAAACATGATTTTCAATGAAAAAATCAAATTTTCTTTGGATTATTTAAGTTTTTTTTGCCGAAAATAGCATTTTTTCTATAAAACTTAAATATGTAAAGCATCTTGCCTTAATTACGAGTTGAATAGTGCATATAATTTTTAACATATGCCAACATAATTTTGTTTAAAAATTATTTAAAAATTGTAGCAAAGTCCTTCCCAAAGGTTGAGAACAAATGAGAAAAATAAGTTTAAGCATAAGAGACAATATTTAACTGCCAAAGAGTTGACAAAACTGGCATTTTTCGTAAAAAAGTAATGTTTTTGTGCAGTTTTTGCTGAATAACTTGGTCAAGACATTTTTTTTAGTGAAATGTGATATATGAAACGTTTGAGAACAATAAAATTAGCTTCAAAAGCATGCAAAAAGATTTGGAATCGGTTGAGTAATCATGAAGTTATGGTCAAACAAAGTTGAAATTTTTAGTAAAATGAGGAAAAATTTGGAATAAACTACTTTTAACTAAAACTTGTTTTGATTTTAGACAAATTTGGTTTTCAACAAAGTTTTTACAAATTTAATTTTGAAGGTTTCGATGCTAAAAGTTTTAAAATCGGTTGAAAAATAACAAAGTTATGTGTACTTCACTGAAGGTCATTTTTTATAACATGAAAATTCAACTTCAAGACGCTTGCGCCACCTCTAAATATTAATATTTTTGGCTCAGATTTTGAGGTTTCTCTTTTAATGTGATTTGAATTCAGTAGAGCACACGAATTTTTGGTTTTGAGAACTTTTGAAAAATAAGCCGCACCCTAATGTGCATTCATATCGAATTCAAGTATAAGTAGTGCAAATTTCATTATTTTGTCTATTCATTAAAGTTAGCTACAAATATACTGGTATGTAATCAATTCTATGAATATTTTTACCATTGCCTTTATTGATAAAAACACACATCGGTACTAATGTAACTGATTGAAAAATGTTTTGATTCTGATTTGCCAAGACAAAGGAATGACAACCAAGACATTTTAAAGGAATGACAACCAAGACATTTTGTTTTTCGATTTATGACCTATGGGCGGTACCACTGTGCACTGGTGACTCCCAGATCTTTACCATACTAACCCAATATCCTTTGACAACTGTGGAGATAGGGGACGGACCTGGTGTAGTGGTTAGAACACACGCCTCTCACGCCGAGGACCTTGGATCGAATCCCATCCCCGAGATAGTCACTAAAAATTTCAGTGACGACTTCCTTCGGAAGGGAAGTAAAGCCGTTGGTCCCGAGATGAACTAGCCCAGGGCTAAAAATCTCGTTAATAAAGATAGAAAAAAAAAAACTGTGGAGATGCACAGGTGTAGTCGGTCTCTAGTAACAACGGTTGTTTAACTAACATTCCTTCCCTTCCCCGATGACCGTCCACAAGTATTGCAGATGTTCGAATTTATACCTGAATTTTAAAAAAGGGTATCCTCTATTGCACTAAATCAATGAAGCGTGCAAGAAGCAACCAAAGTATGGGCCTTGATATTTGAATTTGTTCACAAGATTTGCTTAAAAAGAATACTGGTAGCACTGGCTTTTGTATAGTCAAGGTTATCGGCTGAAAAAACAACTGGGCAGTCTTAGTTGAGCTGTCACGTCCTGTCCTAGGTTGTTTCTATCTGACATTTCGGAAGGGGCACGGAAAACAAAATACACCCAAAATTTGAGTTTAAGGAAAAAGGTGTGACAAAATAAAAAAAAATGAAAAACATGTTTTTTTGAACATAAACGAATGAAAAACATAAAAAATTGAGTAAACATGTATTTTTGGTCTACACACTTAAATTATTCTACGGATTCCTGTGAAATCTCAACAGCTGAACAGTTCGGTGAAACAAATTAACGGAGTACAGTAATTTTTTACAGAATTCGGTAAAAAAATCACCGAAATTCGTTAAATTCCGACGAAGTTACGAGTGTTTATTTCACCGAACTGTTCAGCTGTTGAGATTACGGTGAATTCACTGATTTCCGGTAAAATGAGCTATATTTAAGTATAATTTAGTATATTTAAGCGCTTGGTACTAAAATTGGAACAGGCTTTAGGGCCATATTGCGAGGAAACCAAACTTTGATAGATTAGGTAATATTTTTAGGTAAATCCGGGAACATGTTCCGGAATCAATTTGCTAATAAAAAAGTAGACATAAAGGAATGGATGTCCACCAGGAGAATTCGCTTTGAAAGTATGAACAAGCCCCACAATATTATTTGACTAATTTCCAAGAGATTGCAAAAGTTCTGAAGCCAACCTTTAACATTCCTTGAGGAATTTAATTATACTAAAATTCTAGAGAAGAACATCGAAGAGGATTTTATGAAAAATGTTGCTACAAAATAATAAGATTTCTTGAAAAATATTGTTTAATCAATAAATTTATTCATGCGAAAATACTTAAAATATTGAATCAAAATCAAAGAGAATGCTGAAATCAAACACTATAATCGAATTTTGCTACATATTTGTTGACACCAGGTAAAATTTCCCCTGACCCCCTGTTCCTACGTCAATGGTATAAACCGGATCCTAGGTAGAGTCTAACGAAGTCTTGAGTTGGTTTTCTCTGCTGGAAAACACCAAATCGATTTCAAAATTCCTTAGCTTTGCAAAGTTATCAGCCACGAAGACCGACGTATTTAAAACATACGCGGGTTAAAAAGCTGCATAACTTTAATTTCCAAACATTCAAAAGAACATACTTTGCATTCAAGTAAAATAGTGTTAGTTAGCATGGATCCGATAACTGTTAAATTATTCTTTCTAATGCGAGCTTCAAATGTTGTCCCTGTATATGTCATATCATCAAAAACTAGTTTAAAATACAAATTATTTATGTCTTCTAAAGATATAAGTATTTTATCGATTCAAGCAACTTGGTAAAACATAATAAAAATCCCAAAAATACAGAAAAATTTATAATCAAAAAACTAGTTTAAAGGTATCGTTTATTAAACATATCTCTCAAAATCCAATATAAGAGCTCAATCCAATAGATAAAATAACAATAAAATCTAAAACTAAATTTACAAGGAACGTTCTCACCAATTTAAATCAGCTACAGTCTCAAAAATCCTCTTAACTAATGAAACTATCCATTTCTATAATGGTGACCAAATAGCATTTTTTTCTGCCTGGGCGTCATGATTGTTCGGAACGCATTTAAACACATTTTCATCGTAGTAGGTCTTTAATTTTTGAAAACAAAGCAGCACTTTCCCATTATTCGTTAATTGCCACCTGAGAGAGACTCGCGAAGAGGAAAAATATCAACGTCATATGCAGCCCAGATTCCCCTCTCACGAAACGTCAAATGCAGCACACCGTTTTTATGGCTGAAAAAGTGAAAAGTATTGTGTTCAAAGTAAATTGTTATTGAAAACCTCAGTCAGCGGAGCAGTTTTTTTCCAAAGTTGCTGATAAATCTAAGCAGAAGATTAATTATTTCTAATGTCTGCTACGTTTGCTGGCATGAAATTTCACTCAAATGGCTATTTATGATTCGATGTGATGCAAAATCAATCATTTTTTGCTGAGAGGTTCATGTGAGGATTTGAACGGCTTGCGCATAATTGGTATAAACACAAAGTGGAATAAGAAAAAAACTCAGCAATCACAGAAAAAGGAGACCGTCTTCGCGAGTCTCAGATTGCCACTTTTCTCAATACTGATCACAAATTTCCAACTCTATTTTTCCGTATTTCGAGATTAAACTCATAACGTACAGAAGAAGAGTTCTTCAAAAGCCTTCTTTCGCACATGTTACCACAATTTCAATCAAACCGCACCAAAAAACACGGTGATTTCCAAACGCGTGTGGTGAACAAGTGCAATGTCCACGATTTTCTCAACATTTAGGATAGGTGTCCGTTCCGCACTACTTATCTTAACTTGTGTTTTAGGCACTACTTAATCAACAAATAAACTTGCTCAATTATTTAATTAATAGACACTTTTTTGGCACTGATAGATGTATTCATCAAAAAATTAATACTTTCTTAAGAAGGGCTTCTACA
>NW_018734700.1:0-26210 GCF_002204515.2 Aedes aegypti
TAATAATATTTATAAAAAAGGGATAATCTGGAAAAAAATAAATAACATGAAGTGGAATTGAGAAAAAAAAAGGGTTTGACATATTTTTAGATTTTTTTGCTTGAGGACATTCTGGAGCTTGGAAAGCTCAATGCAATTGTACATTTGCATGGTAAAAATAGTGTTTGGGATATTTCTAATTGCGTTGCTTGAGGGCAATTCTGGAGCTTCATCCAAAGAAAGCATTTAGAAATCAGTTATTGTCAGATGTCGAGAGTTTGAACTTGTAAATCCACGCTGTGTGAAAAGAGTTTGGAATATTTCCTGATTTTGTTGTTTGAGGACATTTCAAGAGCTTGATAAGGTCCATTCAAGGTAGCATTTCGAAATCAGCTGTTTTGAGAACTTGTAAATCCGCATGGTGGAAGTAATGTTAACTTAATAACAACTTTTTGAATTTCTGGAGCCTGATATCTTCATGCAAAGAAGTGTTTCGAAATCAGTTGTTGTCAGATGTCAGAGTGAGAATTGAGTATATTGAGTAAGAAGTGTTAGGAATATTTTTTTGATGTCGTTGGTTTGAGGACATTTCTGGGCCTGATAAGCTCCATCCAAAGAAAGCATTTCAAAATTAGCTGTTGTCAGATGTCGAGAATCAGAATTTTGTAAATTGAGTAAGAAGGAATATTTCATTATTAAGTTGCTGAAGGATACTTCTGGAGCCTGATAAGCTCCATCAAAAGAAGCGTTGCGAAATTAGTTGTTCTCAGATGTCGAGAGTGAGAACTTGTACATCCATATTGCGTAAGAAGTGTTGGGAATATTTTTGATTTCGTTGCTTGAAAACATTTCTGGTGCCTGATAAGCTCCATCCAAAGAAAGTATTTCGAAATCAGCTGTTGTCAGATCAGATGTTGAGAGTGAGAACTTGTAGATCCATATTGAGTAAGAAGTGTTTGGAATATTTTTGATTTCGTTGCCTTAGGATATTTCTGGAGCCTAATAAGCTCCATCCAAACAAAGCATTTCGAATTTAGCTGTTGTCAGATGTCAAGAATTAGAATTTTGTCAATTGAGTAAGAAGGAATATATCATTATTAAGTTGCTGAAGCATATTTCTGGAGCCTGATAAGCTTCATCAAAAGAAGCGTTGCGAAATTAGTTGTCGTCTGATGTCGAGAGTGAGAACTTGTAGATCCATATTGCGTAAAAAGTGTTAGGAATATTTTTGAGTTCGTTGCTTGAAAACATTTCTGGAGCCTGATAAGCTCCATCCAAAGAAAGCATTTCGAAATCAGTTGTTGTCGAATGTCGATAGTTAGAATTTTGTAAATCAACATTGAGTATGAAATGTTTGGAATATTTCATGATTTGGTTGCTTATGTATTTTTCTGGAGCCTGATAAGCTCTATCCAAAGAAGCGTTAAGAAATTTGTTGTTAGCAGATGTCGAGAGTGAGAACTTGTGAATCCGACACTGCCCCGAAAGGCTCTTTTAAATTTCATCATTCCAGAATGATGATGTTTGACTGTTAAAATATTCTTTAAAAAACATATCTTCTTGCACGGAGTGTTTATAATTACCAATGTCACACTTTCTATAAATAATTTAATGTAAAGATGAATCGAAGCCAAATCCCAAATTTCCAAGGTATAAATCTGAAGAACTATATAGAATTACAGGCCGAAAATTTGATCAATAGGTCACCATCAGCTGGTGACCAATCGATCAAGTTTTCAGCTTGACCTGTTGTATGGTTCTCCAAATTTGTGCTCTTGAAAATTTGAGGTTTGGCTTCTGTGATACTCTCCACTTTGTATATAGTTTGGAATATTTCCTGATTTTGTTGTTTGAGGACATTTCAAGAGCTTGATAAGGTCCAGCCAAGGTAGCATTTCGAAATCAGCTGTTTTGAGAACTTGTAAATCCGCATGGTGGAAATAATGTTAACTAATAACAACTTTTGAATTTCTGGAGCCTGATAATCTTCATGCAAAGAAGTGTTTCGAAATCAGTTGTTGTCAGATGTCGAGAGTGAGAATTGAGTATATTGAGTAAGAAGTGTTAGGAATATTTTTTGATGTCGTTGGTTGAGGACATTTCTGGAGCCTGATAAGCTCCATCCAAAGAAAGCATTTCAAAATTAGCTGTTGTCAGATGTCGAGAATCAGAATTTTGTAAATTGAGTAAGAAGGAATATTTCATTATTAAGTTGCTGAAGGATACTTCTGGAGCCTGATAAGCTCCATCAAAAGAAGCGTTGCGAAATTAGTTGTTCTCAGATGTCGAGAGTGAGAACTTGTACATCCATATTGCGTAAGAAGTGTTGGGAATATTTTTGATTTCGTTGCTTGAAAACATTTCTGGTGCCTGATAAGCTCCATCCAAAGAAAGTATTTCGAAATCAGCTGTTGTCAGATCAGATGTTGAGAGTGAGAACTTGTAGATCCATATTGAGTAAGAAGTGTTTGGAATATTTTTGATTTCGTTGCCTTAGGATATTTCTGGAGCCTAATAAGCTCCATCCAAACAAAGCATTTCGAATTTAGCTGTTGTCAGATGTCAAGAATTAGAATTTTGTCAATTGAGTAAGAAGGAATATATCATTATTAAGTTGCTGAAGCATATTTCTGGAGCCTTGATAAGCTTCATCAAAAGAAGCGTTGCGAAATTAGTTGTCTTCTGATGTCGAGAGTGAGAACTTGTAGATCCATATTGCGTAAAAAGTGTTAGGAATATTTTTGAGTTCGTTGCTTGAAAAAATTTCTGGAGCCTGATAAGCTCCATCCAAAGAAAGCATTTCGAAATCAGTTGTTGTCGAATGTCGATAATTAGAATTTTGTAAATCAACATTGAGTATGAAATGTTGGAATATTTCATGATTTGGTTGCTTATGTATTTTTCTTGGAGCCTGATAAGCTCTATCCAAAGAAGCGTTAAGAAATTTGTTGTTAGCAGATGTCGAGAGTGAGAACTTGTGAATCCGACACTGCCCCGAAAGGCTCTTTTAAATTTCATCATTCCAGAATGATGATGTTTGACTGTTAAAATATTCTTTAAAAAACATATCTTCTTGCACGGAGTGTTTATAGTTACCAATGTCAACTTTCTATAAATAATTTAATGTAAAGATGAATCGAAGCCAAATCCCAAATTTCCAAGGTATAAATCTGAAAGAACTATATAGAATTACAGGCCGAAAATTTGATCAATAGGTCACCATCAGCTGGTGACCAATCGATCAAGTTTTCAGCTTGACCTGTTGTATGGTTCTCCAAATTTGTGCTCTTGAAAATTTGAGGTTTGGCTTCTGTGATACTCTCCACTTTGTATATAGTTTGGAATATTTCCTGGATTTTGTTGTTTGAGGACATTTCAAGAGCTTGATAAGGTCCAGTCAAGGTAGCATTTCGAAATCAGCTGTTTTGAGAACTTGTAAATCCGCATGGTGGAAATAATGTTAACTAATAACAACTTTTGAATTTCTGGAGCCTGATAATCTTCATGCAAAGAAGTGTTTCGAAATCAGTTGTTGTCAGATGTCGAGAGTGAGAATTGAAGTATATGAGTAAGAAGTGTTAGGAATATTTTTTGATGTCGTTGGTTGAGGACATTTCTGGAGCCTGATAAAGCTCCATCCAAAGAAAGCATTTCAAAATTAGCTGTTGTCAGATGTCGAGAATCAGAATTTTGTAAATTGAGTAAGAAGGAATATTTCATTATTAAGTTGCTGAAGGATACTTCTGGAGCCTGATAAGCTCCATCAAAAGAAGCGTTGCGAAATTAGTTGTTCTCAGATGTCGGAGAGTGAGAACTTGTACATCCATATTGCGTAAGAAGTGTTGGGAAATATTTTTTGATTTGCTTGAAAACATTTCTGGTGCCTGATAAGCTCCATCCAAAGAAAGTATTTCGAATCAGCTGTTGTCAGATCAGATGTTGAGAGTGAGAACTTGTAGATCCATATTGAGTAAAGAAGTGTTTGGAATATTTTTGATTTCGTTGCATTAGGATATTTCTGGAGCTAATAAGCCTCCATCCAAACAAAGCATTTCGAGATTTAGCTGTTTGTCAGATGTCAAGAATTAGAATTTTGTCAATTGAGTAAGAAGGAATATATCATTATTAAGTTGCTGAAGGCATATTTCTGGAGCCTGATAAGCTTCATTCAAAAGAAGCGTTGCGAAATTAGTTGTCTTCTGATGTCGAGAGTGAGAACTTGTAGATCCATATTGCGTAAAAAGTGGTTAGGAATATTTTTGAGTTCGTTGCTTGAAAACATTTCTGGAGCCTGATAAGCTCCATCCAAAGAAAGCATTTCGAAATCAGTTGTTGTCGAATGTCGATAATTAGAATTTTGTAAATCAACATTGAGTATGAAATGTTTGGAATATTTCATGATTTGGTTGCTTATGTATTTTTCTGGAGCCTGATAAGCTCTATCCAAAGAAGCGTTAAGAATTTGTTGTTAGCAGATGTCGAGAGTGAGAACTTGTGAATCCGACACTGCCCCGAAAGGCTCTTTTAAATTTCATCATTCCAGAATGATGATGTTTGACTGTTAAAATATTCTTTAAAAAACATATCTTCTTGCACGGAGTGTTTATAATTACCAATGTCACACTTTCTATAAATAATTTAATGTAAAGATGAATCGAAGCCAAATCCCAAATTTCCAAGGTATAAATCTGAAGAACTATATAGAATTACAGGCCGAAAATTTGATCAATAGGTCACCATCAGCTGGTGACCAATCGATCAAGTTTTCAGCTTGACCTGTTGTATGGTTCTCCAAATTTGTGCTCTTGAAAATTTGAGGTTTGGCTTCTGTGATACTCTCCACACAGACAAACAGACGTCACACTCTCATCATTGTCCATCGACCACCTTTTTAACGGTCGATTCAAAAATATGGTAGGTGGCCAATCCGCCACCCGCAGCGCTCGCATCGTTTTTGTTCGTGTTTGACGTTTACACACTACCGCCATCTGTTGGCCTGTCGGCCAAACGCACCGATTTTAGCATTGGGCGTACAAGTCCTCGTGACTATGATTTGATCGAGATTTGTTCTAAGTGTTACGTCTGTTTGTCTGTGCTCTCCACTTTGTAGCACGTCAAATATGAGGAATACCAACCACCCCTGTTACTGCCGTAATATTTCCTTGTTGCCGTGTCTGGCGCAGAATCAAAAAGATAGGAATTAAACTTTGGGATTTACGCGCAATAACAGGTCTTCGTTTACCTTTTTCTATATTTCAAACTCGGTGAGCAGGCTCTTATAGACCAATTGCTTATGTAGTAGA
Organism: Aedes aegypti; assembly: GCF_002204515.2. Lineage (NCBI taxonomy): Eukaryota > Metazoa > Arthropoda > Insecta > Diptera > Culicidae > Aedes > Aedes aegypti. Next base: position 5,283 of record NW_018734700.1, read on the forward strand.
GCAATAATGACAAAATTTCCTTTGTTTGCTGTGAAACCTGTCACAACATTTCTTCTGTTTGCTGTTGAGAAAGTAAAAATAAACAGAATTTCTGATAAATATGCACTTCTTTGTTTGACTGACGTTGACTGGTAGCTCAAATGATGTCGAACAAACATTATGAGGAAACTGACCTGTGTAAAATAGATCTTGTGTTTGTATTCATGGCACTTTGCCTCTTATAGGCCAAGCTCGTAATATTCCGTATCCGATATTGCTTGGAAAAATCGCTTTCATTATCTTCGGGCCATTTCAGCTCATCAAAAACTTTGTTTTTTATTTTTTGGAAAAGTACTTGCAAAACTACATAATTTATTATACTTTTAAGTAGTTTAATTCTCCTATGGTAATCCAAATAGAAACTTCCTTCTCTTTCAATTTCAATTAAAGATGAATTATTTTACACTATCTACTTCACTTTAAGTTTCTCCAGTTCCTAACGTTTTACTTTTTTCATGCTTATGTTATGCACAAACATCTTTAGTCCCAAATTTCTGACACGCAAACATCACTGTATATCCTTAAACTTTCGCCAAGTAGTGTCATGAACACTTGCGTAAATTTCCTGATAAAAAATAATATATTTTATATCCTGATATAAAATATTATTATTTTGCAATCAATAACTTTGAATGGATATTGGTGAAATGCGCGTATACGTATACAGCACTCGAAGCAGAAACCACTACGACCAAATTTATAGAACCACTTCTTCCGAAAACCAAATACGTTAAGTTTATAACCAATTCCTGTCGTTCTGTTCACTGGCACACCCAGCACGTTACAGGCACATTAAGCAAGTTCCAATCGTTATGCATTATTTTATTCTTTATCTTTTATTATTCAGAAGAAGTATTATAGCTTGCTTTAAATAACAAGCTACCTGATCATTGCCTTTTAAGCCGTAAAACACCGTAAACACCGCTTTTATAAATTATCGATAGTATTTTAGCTTTCATATTGTAGATTTACTTATTCAACGTTCAACACGCTCCTGTCAGCCTTTTTCCTTTTTTTCATTTTCACAGTTTTTTAATTTGCTCGTTTCTTCTCATTTGCCATTTCACAATGTTCATTTTGGCAAATACATTTGCTCTTTCCTTAAATCACGAAACGGTTCAGCAATCAAATTAGTCAGCTCTAGGTTTGCAAGGCAATCTGACACCCTGCCCTCATGGCTAAGAAGAAACCTAGTTTAATTTTGACATCCTCCTAGGCACCATCCAACAGCCTTCTCATATCTCTGGTTCATTTATACCATAATATCAAACTTTTGGTTCACTGTGCATGGGAAGTTAACTTTCCGAGTCACGCAGTTTCAGTCCCTCAATACCATTTTGTTTCATAAATTCGAACAGATTCTAATCTGCTTTTGAACTAGTACTTTTAGTTTTGTACGCTCTCCAGGAGCAGCGTAGTGCATTGCATCAGTCGCTTCGATTATTAACGGTCTCAGGGACCAGCATGTGTTTGATCGCTCTCCGGGAGCATCACTGTGCCATCTGCACCTGTCTATTTAATAGACTACGGTCTCCGGGACCACCTTTTTTAATCGCTCTCCGAGAGCACTGCTGTGCCTTCTGCACCAGCCATTTCATTTGTTTACGGTCTCCGGGACCAAATTTTGTTAAATCGCTCTCCGGGAGCAGTTTTTTTTTGCATCAGTTACCCTCAATCCCCTCAATCCCATTCATATTCCTCCAACATTTTGTCTGAATTCATTGTTGCAGCATTAATGAAAACAAAACATCCACTTACCACCGCTTTTGTTTTAACAAACCATTTCGGTAACTGTTTGAGATATCCCATCCTCGTCGCCACTGTGATACTCTCCACTTTGTATAGTGGCCGGTCAGGCCGAGACTGAATTTCTTATTAACTTCCGGAAGCTAATTGTTCACATCCGTACACTACACTTCTTGCGACTCTTCTAATTCTTCGTTCATTGATTGTCTCTTCACATTCAGATCCAAACAATAACACTCTAAATATAAACTATGTGACATGCTTGAATATCAACCTAAATATCAAGATGCACGCTTATCTGTTAGAAGTCATCTCATCAGGATACCACAGCTTCGATTCCTCTTTGCTCTAAAAATAAATGTATGGAGCATCACGTTTTGCTGAACCCCCTCTCCCCCTAATAATCAAAGGTGTCAAAGATTCAAGTTGAATTCAAAATTATCCAAAGCGATTCGAAGAATTAGTCGATATCTGCACAATACAACTCAAAGCAAAATATTAAACAAAATGTCCAAAATCGAATGTTTATGGATGAGATATAGTTAACTTAACGACTTTGAAATTGATTTGAAATGAATCAAAAGCAACGTAAGTAAGTGTAAAGTAAGTAAAAAAGTGTGTCATATATTTTTTTTTAACATTTAAATGATTTTTAAATATGTCTGTCATGGGTAGTTTGGCCCATTGTTGTGGTTCTTAGAGAAATATGCATAAGTTCGAATACACTTAAAAAAAAACACAATATATATTTTTTCTAAATCAATTTCTATTGAAGCAATGTTTATTGAGAACCTTTGGCATATTAGCTGGGAGCATACCCCCTCCCTTTGCTTTATTACGAGCTTGAGGCGTTCTCAAAAGAATCGCACGTGGCACGCATCTGGTCCATCGACAACTCGTCCCAGATCTTGGACTTGAGCTTCTTAAATTGGTGCTCACTAGATGCTCTGCATGACCAGCATGTTCGACCATAAATAAAAGTTAAGGTGCGGGGAGCTGGGAGGCCACAAATTTTTATCGAGAAAAACAGTCAATTTCACTCGTCACCACGATTGGACTATATTCGTCGTGTGGGCCGGTGCATCGTTCTGTTGAACGAGTAATGCTCCTTCCCGTAGAGGTTCCGACTCTACGTCCCACAACTCGGTATTAGCTATTAGCGCTCTCAAAAAGCTAGATATTAAAAAAACTACTGTTTCTCAGCTTCCCAACGAAATTTTTTGGTGATTTCTCCAACAAAAAAAAATAACATAATTCGTAGAAGATTGGTTCTCATACAACTTTTATGGAATGGAATAGTGCACAAATTATGTCACGCTGAATTCCGACTTTTGTCAAGCTTTTTGTATGATTACAGTTAGGATTCGCTCGTTTGACCTCCGCTACATGGAATGACTCAATCCATGGTTGGACGTTGGACGTGACATAATATTATTGTTGATAAAAGTTTAAAATCTATTTTTAGGGAAAGCGCTACGAGTGAGCATGTGGCACACTAACAAAATTAGAATTGAGCGTTACTTTGCCGAAATAAATCCGATTGTTATGTCTGTGGTTTTTTACCATATATTTTTGCCCCACTCAATTTACAGCCTAAATCTTAAATTCTCCGGCTGAACCATTGTTGGATTAAATTTTCAACTGAAATACACTAATTGGTGAAATAGCTGATGCTGTTCGCTTGATTTATGATATAAAATTTATATTTTTCTGCGGTCTATAAACATTTACTCAATCATGCAGCACTCACCTGGATCTTTCTAATGCAGTAGCAATTTCGGAAGAAATTGACACCGCATTTTCCAGATATTTGATAGTGACTTGGTTAGATTTTCATTGAAGGAACTCCCGAAAAAAAAATCTTTGAAGAATTTTCAGAAGAATCTTATAGCGATTTTAACTCAGTGATATCTTGAATTTTGACCAACATTTTGTCCCACAGTAACGACTACCCTGCGGTGGTTCTGAAATATTTCAATGAATTTTTATGCGAAAGTTTCCCATCAAACCCACCGTGGCATCATCGTGCGTGTTTTGTCAACAAAGGTCGGAGTCAAAACAATCCGAAAGTTTGCCGTGCCGCTTAGAAAGTGATTTGGAAATTAGAGAAAATAATCATTATTTAAAAGTGTTTAATAGTTGTTATTATGTAAACTATTGATTAAGCACCTAATATAACAGTGAATAAAGTGAATTCTCAGTTTTATCCTACCACCGCCAGACTTCGGTAAGTCGAAACTTTAGAACCGAACCACTAATTTTATTGCTGATGACGTTTGCGAGAAAAAGTTATTCTTGTGTTTTTCGCTTTGCGGGCCACTTTTTATGTGCTTCCGGATTCTATTGCGTGTTTCATAATATTATTCAGCTTATCGAACCAGTTTATTGTACAATTATAAGAACATCTCGTAAGAAACCATGTTCCCGTTGAAGGTGTCCTGCTCGAGAGGTGCGTGTGGACGATTGATAGTGTTATCAAGAAATTGTACCCGGATTCCCTCGGCGACATCGCAGGAAGTGCGATCATTATCCAGGCAGGTGGTATCTATTCCGATTCCGAGTGTGATGGGAACCAACGCGAGCCGCTCCTCCAATCTGCATTCTTCTGCACCCGGCAGACAAGGTGGGCACTATATGTATTTAACTATAGTTCAATTATTCTACGCTTCATTGCACTGTCGTCCATCAATTCAATGCATCATTGTGGCCATTCAAATCAATGATACGATGGTGATGTAGGCACTAGGTACTAGGTTGGTTTGACCACTTGGGAATTGGTTTGTATGTCGTTACATAATATGTTTGTTTTAATATAAATTTATGGTACTGTTAGTGGGAGCTCATTTAAACCTTGCTCATTTTTATTATTGGTGTGAGCTGTGAGGTAAACCAAAACTAAATGTGTACCTTCGACTTATTGATTAACATAGATGCTTATAATTTCTTAAACAGAGGAACTCACAATTTCCGGCAGTGTTTCTGTCGTCAAGGGGGAATCTTTAAAATAACATTTTTTGTATTTAGCAGTAAGTAGCGCTACAATGCAAAGAACACTAACAAACGGTTTCTCCATCTCCGCGTAGGCCTCAAACCTAGTTTAATCGTATGGGTAAACGTGGTTTACGGTTTAACCGAAAGTGACGAAATCGGCCCTAAGATGAATTTTTCCTTTCGTCGCACATTGCACAGGTTAAAAAAGTGAGTTTGGATAACGGTAACGTAGAAGGTATCTTTTCAGAGATTTGGTCTCAGTAAAATTATAGAGGCTCCGGAGGTACCTTCAGAGATTTGATCGCGGTTATTCCACAAGTTTTTCTGTAATTTCTTTACGATGAAAAGCCTCAAGAATTCTTCTCTGGAAGTCTCTTCTAGAATACTTTCAAGAACTTCTCCAGGGATCTCTTTAGCAAAACTTCTAGAGATTTCACCACCGACTCTAAAAAAAAAACTCCAGTGTTTTCTCTAAGGGTATTTCCCCAGTATTTTTCACAAGAAATTCTTCAGCACTCCAACGCTACTACCTTTTACAATTTCTACAGGAAATACTCTAAGAAATTTCCCAGGTATTACCTTAGGATTTCCCCCTGTTCTTATTCTACCGATTTCTGCAGGAGTTCTTCGAAGGAAATCTACAAAGGTTTATTCCAGATCTCCCAATACGCCGATTTTTTCCGTGTTTTTCAAGAAATTCCTTTTTTCCGGAAAAAATATAAATTGACCTATTGAAGAAAATTTTAGATGAAATTATTATTATGTAATATAATAAGTATAACAATAATTGAAATCAATGGCAACAACATGGATTTCCCTTCAGAAATTTTTGATAGAAGCTTTGGAAGATTTCCTGAAGAAATTCCTGATGCATTATCTGAAGTGTTTTCTGAATTCTTGTAGGCATCTTGAAATTCTCAGAGAAATTTCTTAGGATATCCATAAAAATCACTATATGAACTCCTGAATCTTTGGAGTAACATATTAACGAAGCTTCGGATAAATGTCTAAATTAATTTCTGATTAAATTTGTAGATAAAATCATAAAAAATGCATGCACTAATACGCGCAGTAATTCTTTTCCTAATGTCACTAGGAAATCTCAGACACTGTTAGAAATATTAATAGAAAAATGTATGATGGAATTATCTTAAAAACCTCTCAACACTGGTTGAGAGTAAGTAAGTTGTAAGCAATCACTGTAGTCGACACGTTTTTGCTGATATTTGGCAACGTTTCCCTCAAACATTCACAACACGAGCGATCAAACGAATATCGGAAAGAAAAATGTCAATTGAATGCTTCTGACCACGATAACTTTGCAAGGAAATGTTACGGTTTTGTTTGTTTCTGTCATTCTCCGTGAAAGGCGCTGCTTTCACTGTATGTGTGTCATATTCGACATAACAAGCAAGATTCAACTATTCATGTTGTTTATGATCCGATATGTCTGAATTCAATGCAAAACTTTTGATTTATGCAAATGTCATCGTGTCAGACGATATAATTTAATTAACAGTTTTTTTTTTCAGTCTACCGTTCGTTCTGTGTGTGGTAGCGGTAGCGGATGAATGCAGAAAAATAAAATGACTGCTGACCATGGCATCGAAATGAACGTCGTGCAAAGTTTCGAATTCAGCACTGCTCTCAACCAGTTAAAAACTTCTATTCGTGATCAAACGTCAACATCCCACCGCAAAATCGCTAGTGTTTGGAGGGGATTTTAACCTCCAAATTTCCAAATAACCTCCAAATCATCACCTCCAAGATAGTTCTAATAACCTCCGTTATATGAAATATGGTGGCGCGTCGATCGTCGCAAGTTTATCGTTAAACAGTCAATCACCTGGTTTCTGTTTGCTCTCTTCTCGTTTTTTGTTTCTCTTTTTGTTTGTTATCTGGTACAGTTTGTGATAACTGTGCATTTTGCAAAAAAACGGTATTAACCATCAAAAACATCATACTGTGCTGCATCTTTTGAGAAAATAAAGCCATCAAGTTTCGATCATGGTACCATCAGTGCACCAGATTCCGCTCATTTGAGGGAAGTTTTATGTTAAAATGTTTATTCTCGTCCACAACTTCAATTATTTCCTGTTCGATGACTGAACTCTCACCCTGGATAACCGCACCAGCATAGGTGCTAAATACTTTTTCCGCATGCTTTCCGCTCTCATGTTGGCTCCGTGGTACACGTTGTGGGCAGGCGTTCTTACGGTGGCCTTCCTGTTGGTACGAAAAACATTTGTTTTTCAGTTCCTCATAAAAACTTTCCCTTTCCATTGAAGGATATTCACTGTTAGAGGAATATCCTTTTCAATGTACATGTACAAGCCTCGTACACCATTGTACATATGATCGAGGCCTAGGTTCGGTGGAAACTTCTCCCGAGTCACTCGTTCAATTTTTCCGTACGATCCTAGTACTAACGATAGATCCTCGTCAGACACCTCCGGAGGAACATCAAAAATCCGCACGTAACGGGCTCCGGCGGGCGACATATGCACATCAACCGTTTTCCCATTGGAATAATTAAACATGATTATTTCCAAGTTCGACCGTAGAGCTTCCTCCATTGCGGCTGTGTTTTTGAACTTAATACACAGACTCCTATCCTCCCTCATCTTGTAGACGGTCTCCATCTCCATGATATCGGAGTCCAGGCACTTCACTTCTGTTGTGTTGCGATATGGCAAGAAGAAACGAACTTATATCGAAACGAAATACAAAGCACACTACTGCTTAACAAAAGGCGAAAAAGAACTACCGTGGGCTATTCATTAGCACTCCATGAACCGGCTGCTGCTGCGTCTGAATGCGACGAGAGCAAAATAACAACTGTAATAACTATTGTGTCGATCAATACTATTTTTATGTCACAATGTAGCTTCAACTGCACTAAATTAATTCAATGAATTCCCTCAACAACAAATCCACCAGATAATTTGCCCAAAGTTCCTCGATTAGTTCTTCCCAAAACTCATACAGAGGGGTTTTTTCATTAATGCTATACGGATTGCACTAGGGATTCCTAGAGAGATGTAATCAGAAATTTCAGAAAATCCATGATTTCCTTCAGGAGTTACTCCAAGAAGTACAGGAGTTACTCCAAGTGTACGCTCCAGATATTCTAGGAAATCCAGGAACGTGTTCCAAAGAGTCCTCTCAATGATTTTCTAAGAATTTCTTCAGTACTTTTTCCATGAATTTCTTTACAGATCTATAGGGAAAAGTCCTGTAAGCTCGGACACTTTTTGAGGCGTAGATGCAGGGATATACGATCTGCAGTGAGCCAGTTTTAAATGCCAGTTTCAATTCCTCCCCTTCCCCTCATTGGTTTACAATCTGACGTGACATGCGCCATTGTTGTCTTAAACTAGAAGATCACCTGCCACACTGAGAGTGTCTGTTCATCTCAAGTCGTCTGGTTGGTTCCTGTGCAGCTGATCTAGCGATACTGGAGTAGCAATCACGAGCGGCCAATCAAGCTTAAGCTCAAATTTACAATAGTTCTTATTGAAGGTTCTACGATTTAATAAGCGAAAAAAAAGGGTGCCGGTACCAATGGTTGTAATGTACCAGATTGGACTATGGAATAAAACGTATATTGTTCATTATGAACGACATGCACTATTTTTTGGTGGATAGATCGCCTCTAGTTTAGTCGATTGGCCAAATTTCAGCTTTTTATCTTATCAGAAAGTCATATAAATAATTAAATTTTCGCAAAAAATAGCTTCCTTCACTTCGTGTTTCAGTAATGGGTCAATTGATGCACGCAGTTCTTTTAATTGATGTATAGAAAGCTTTTAGTTGCTGCTTCGTGAGAAAAATGCTAAACCTACTAAGAAATCAACTATTTTGTTCTAAATTCCTTGCATAATTACAGAACGACTACTACTGGAGCACTAGTGCAACTACTGGAACACGTGTACCAATAATGGCTCAAGCGGTTTTATGCTCAAAAAATAATGTTATCACTTTTTTATATTCTTACAGTAGAGGTTGAAATCTTTCGACTTACGCCAAAGGATCTCTTTTAGGACTTTTTGTTATTATACCGGTACCTAACATTTGCAAACTTTGATTTTTAAAGCTATCACACTTTGTGTGCAATAATTTCGAGGTGCCCTCTATGCCGTTGGCTTGTTCGTCTCCGAAATTACTAAATGGATTGCACCAGCGATCCTTTATAGGATAATAGAATTTAATTAGAAATGCCTCCAAAGGTTCATTCATCAATGATCTCATTATGCACTTATTCAAATAATTTCTTAAGAAATCCGAGATTCTTTTAAGACTTTCGCCAAGAATTCATGCAGGAATCACAATAGGATTTTTTTCCAATGTTTACCCCATACGTTCTTCTATAGATTCTTCCACAACTTCTCTAAATATCCTAAGTTTTGTGTAGGATTTTTTTTCTAGTGTATGTCAACAGTTTTACATGGATTTGTTGTGATTCCTCTAAGAAATTGTTCAAGTATTTGTTAAGAGATTTCTGATCGAATCACATCAAGAATTCGTATAGGAACTTTCCATACAAAAAATTTCTACAAATTGCTCCAGTTGGAATCCCTTACAGATGCTTCTTGGAATTCCCGCCGAGTATTTTTTTAAAATAATTTTATTAATACTTTCACCATCGAAAAATAGGCGTAACTACTAAAAATATACCATTTTAAAACATAGTCACTATAATGCGTAAAAGTCAAACTCTAAGAACAGCGATACATGCACCTTGAGTGACCCGTTACCAACAACAAAATATACTATTAATGCCACACTGAAGGTGTCATAGTTCGATTTCCGGTCGGTTCAGGATCTTTATGTATTAGAAGTTTCTTTAAGTTCCCTGGGCAGAGCGTTTCATCGTGCCAGTCACACGATATAGAGGGTGTCTACTACCTGAAAAGACCTGGAAAACCTGGAATTATCAGGGAATTTTAATCAACCTGAAAAAAAAAACTGGAATTATCAGGGACTTTCGATCACAATCATGGAAATTGTTTTGAGGCAGTAATTCATGGTAGTATATGTTCACGTCAAAGGATTTTTGCGTCAAACCCCCAAAAAACTACCTTCATCAAAAAAAAAAAAAAAACTCGGCTGTGCCGCTATCAAAACGCTATTTGAGCTGTTAGGATCCTGTCGCCTTACCAAAAAATGTTTGATGTTTTTAATATATTTATATTTAACCAGTGAAGGATTAATATATCTAGCAATGGTAGCAGGTTTCTTTTTAGAGGCTTGGTCTCTATTTTTATGCAAGTCCCTATAAAAGTCATTTTTTTTATCAAAGTTCTCTGAAGTCTCTATTTAAAGCAAAATGGTCTCTAAAGTATTTTTTTTCCTTATTTTGCTTGCAGTGAATTATGATGCAACATTTGTACTCATTTTTCTCGAGAAAAGCTTCAGGAATTATCTTAGTGGTTTCTTCAGAGATTTCATCTGGAATACTTTCAGAAACTAATAAAGGGTTATCTGCAGAAATTCTTCTAGAAATTCCTCTACCACTTCTTTCAGCAATTATTCAAAGGATAATCGAAGGAATTTCTTCAGAATCTGCTTCTTGAGTACTTCAATAAATGAAGTTCAATGTTACAACCTCCAGTAATTTTCATCTACGGTTCTTCCAAAAATTCCTCTAAAGGTTATTCGAGTGAATCTATTAACAACCTTTCCAATGATTCCGTGTATTTGACCTGCGTTTCATTATTGATTTTCTATAATTTTTTTCAGGGGTTTCTCCAGCATTTCATCTAAGAATTATTGAAGTTCTTCCAAACATTTTTCAATGAATTTCCCTAAAAATCACCTTGGAATATTCAGAATATTCAGAAGTATATTTAAAGTTCTACACCAGTTAACACTACCACATTTTTTTTTTCAAGAAATCTTCCGATTATTCCTACACCGTTTTTTTTAGAGATTTCATCCGATGTTTTTTTATAAGTTTCTTCACAAAATCCTGCGGGATATAATCCAGAAATTCAATTGATTTTTTTTTAAATTATCTGAGCAATAATTTAGTATATTCTAAAACTTCTTCAATTCCTAGTTAGAACCTTAAAGAAATTCTGAAGGACAATTTTGTAGAAAATTCTGGAAGTTCTTGAACATCTTGAGAAGTTTCTGGTTAAACATTCCAACATATTTAAACGGAAGTCTTGGAGGATGTTCTAGAAAAACCGATGGCAGAATCACCGGATAAAACCCTAGAGGCCTTAGAACTTAGTTTAACAATACCCGAAGTAATATATGATATATAATCTCGGAGGTTATTTTTGTGATAGATTTTGGAAAATCCAGGTTTTATTTTGAGATATTCAGTACACAATATTTGGAGGAATTCTTTGCGCAAATTCTTAGAGAGATTTCATGGGAAACAATCGTTAAATAAACTCAAAAGTATTCTGGAATATAAACAACTTTAAATCTAAAATGTCGTAACAATTATGATTTATTTATACGTGGACGTTTTCAAGTAAAATGCAACAATTCATCATTTATCTAAATTGCCACATTTACATTTTATACAGGTCGGGCAACCGGCTTGATCATCCGTGTTTCTACTATATACAAAAAATATCTGCGGGTTCAAAAGTTTTACGGATTATTTGTATTAATTTAGATGGGAATATACCTAATCAAGTATGTAGTAGATGAATTTTGTAAGTAACAACCATTTTCACGATAAAAAAAATTAGGCTTTTTTGCAGGTCGGAACTGTATGAGTACCTGCAAAAACATCGGTAAACTTTGTTTTATTTTTAAATATTGTCACAAATCCAAATAATGTTTCACTTTTGTGCCCATGAAGCTGTCTTAGGTAAGTATCCAAATGACCCATGGAAATGAATGGTGCATGATCTTTTTTTTTGCACGAGAACGCAGTACTAAAATAATTTGAGTAGAAGCATTGTTTTGGCGCGAACCTTGGGAGTGGACTGTATAGATGGGTCCGCCCAAAACACGGGTGTTCCCGAGGTCCTTGACCTCGACCTCCGATCACTGACCTTTCTCACAAGTAATCACAACGCGGCGTACTGGGACTCAACAACTTTATTTCGCGGACCGACAGGGAGACACAACTTGTCTGTTTGAAAGTTGGTGCAAACTGATTTTATTGCTAATATACACAAACATTAGACCCGCTTTCGGGTGGATCTCGGGAAGCGAGATCCGATAGCTCTTATCGCGAGCGGGAGCTAGATCGAAAGTGATCTAAAGAGATCAACAGTGGTTCTTAATTTAGTTATTGGACCGAACATGCCGGCCGCCTTGAAACCAGACGAGTTTCAAACAAGACTAACATACATTGCTACACATACTTTTTCACAACTAACGCTTAACAATACAAATTGGAATCAAGGTTCCCTTCTTAATACTAGAATAAAACTGCGCCGACCCATGTCGACAAGGACCTCGCCAGACTCGCGCGAGGGGGTGGGAACTGCTGAGTGGCTGCGGCTGCTTTAAGGCGCCTTCAGCGCCGACACACGTCGAGCTACGGCTCACGTGCGCTGCCTTGGGGTTAGGGATGACCTTCTTCGGGATTGCCGTGCCGGACGCACGGCGGCTTCTTCTTCGGGTGGCTTCATCGGTAGAGTCTCGTCGGGTCTCGACCGTGTACACCAGCGCATCGGCTGATGCCTGGCTTCCTTCGTCTTTCGTGGTGCGTGGAGTGGTTCGGGTGGTGATGGTTTCCTCGGGAAAGATATGATGTAGTGGGCTGACATAGATTTCTGTAAAACCGGAACAACTTACCGACCCAGGCAAGAATGGTGCCTGACGATTCTCCGTGGAGTGTGCGCCTGGGTGGTAGTGTCCGGATCGGGCGGAGGGCTTCTGTGGTCGGGTGACCATCACTTCGTCGCTTCGAGCCATCGGGATGCTGGCCGACAGGATGAGCTGGCCAAGCCCAGAGCCAACCAGTTGACGACGGCGGGGTGGAGGGGTTACCATGGCTTCCTCCGGGAAAAGTTGGTAGCGGTGGTGCTACCGGCGATAGACGAAGTGATTAGAGTGTTTTCTGATTCTCGCGATGACCCTTCGGTCAACGCCGACGCCGTGGGCGCCGAACCCTTCACCACATTGACGACGGACTGACGACATATACAACATGCATGGACGATACAACTTGACCTTTACGACGATTGCCCTTGGGGTGACTTGACGACTTCGAGAAATGGATGGTGCCGAAGCACCGGAGCGGCAATCGGCGTAAGCCTCATGCGCTAGAGAGTTGTTGGGCATCTTCGTTGTCGCGGATGGGAAGAGGACAGACCTTCGAGATTCCGCGATCGAAGCATCCGTCTTTGGTGCGGACCGTGACGACGCGGATGTTGCCGTCCGACCCTTTGAAGATCTTGGCGACCCTACCCAAGTGCCACTTCAGTGGTGGAGCGTTTTCGTCCTTCAGCAGGACCATCATGCCGACGCGAATGTTGTCGCGTTGCTTGGTCCACTTAGTGCGGTTGTGCAGATCCGAGAGGTACTGCGTGGACCACCGGTTCCAGACTTGCTGCGCCACTTGTTGCGCGTCTTCCCACTTGTCCAACCGGTTGGTGGAAACATCTTGGAGATCTGGTTCCGGGATGGCGGTCAGGGGCCGCTGGACCAGAAAGTGCCCTGGAGTGAGGGCTTCGTAGTCGTTGGGGTCGCTGCTTATCGGAGTCAGTGGACGCGAGTTGAGAACTGCCTCGATCTGGGCCAGGGCAGTCAGCATCTCGTCCACCTTCAGTACCTTGGTACCAATCGCCTTCTTGAAGTGTCCCTTGAAGGACTTCACCTGCGCCTCCCAAAGGCCGCCGAAGTTGGGCGTCCGGGGAGGGATGAAACGGAACTCGATGCCGTCGGAACTAGTGTCCTTGATCAGCCGGTCCTGGAACTTCTGGGCGTGGAAGAGGCGGTGGAGCTCGGTCAGCTCGCGTTTCGCACCGACGAACGTAGTTGCGTTGTCGCACATTATCAGCTTTGGCCTGCCGCGGCGGGCAGTGAAGCGTTTCAACGCCGCTAGGAAGGCTTGCGACGTTAGGTCCATTACCAGCTCCAGATGGACGGCTTTGACGACTAGGCAGACGAAGATTGCCACGTAGCACTTCACAGGACTTGCTCGCCGGTTGGGGTAGTTCACGAAGAATGGACCGCAGTAGTCCACGCCGACGTTCATGAATGGTGGCGCGGGGTTGACTCTTACCGACGGCAGGTCGGCCATTATCAGCTCCAGAAACTTTGGCTTGTTCCGAAAGCACGGGATGCAGTCGTGGATCACCTTTCTCACCAGGCTGTGGATGTGAACTGGCCAGAATTTTCCACGGACCGCCGAGGTCAGCAGTTGCTGACCGGCGTGGAAAAGCTTGTGGTGGTAGTGCCACACAATCATCGTTGCGAGGGGATGGCGGTGGTGGAGAATGTACGGGTGCTTGCGATCGGACGATATCGATGCCTTAGAGAGCCGGCCGCCGACGCGCATCACGCCGTCAGATAACCGTGGATGCAGCGCAGCGATATTGGACGAATCGTGGACACTACCTTTCTTGGCGAGATCATGCAGTTCTTGCGGATAGCATTCCTGCTGGGACAAGCGAACCAAGGCAACGATTGCGTGTTCCTGTTCCTCGAGCGACAGGCATCCAGTTTTCCTGGACTGCTGATTGCACCTCTGTGCGTTGTGTCTGAATCGCAGTAGCAGCGCTACGATCCGGACCAGCTCCATGAACGAAGAACGTTCGCTGAAGATTTCGCTCGGCGGTATGCCTTGAGCCGGAAAGGCCGGCGTTGGTCGCTCCTCCAGCAGTGCGGGATCGAATTCGACGACGGGCATATTGTTGGCGTGCGGCCAGAACTGTTGGTCCTGGGATAGCCATCGGGGACCCTCGAACCACATGGTTTGGTACTGAAGGTGCGCTGGAGAAATTCCGCAGGAGATAAGGTCTGCAGGGTTTTCGGTGCCCGGAACGTGACTCCAGCCTCGGTCCTTGGTGATGTGCTGAATTTCAGACATGCGATTCGCTACGAACATCTGCCAGCGAGACGGTAACGACGCCAACCACCACTTGACGATCATGGAGTCCGTCCAAAAGAACGCCGCGAGGTTGGGGCGAACTTGATTGTACTTCTCGTACAGGTGACTGAGCAGGAGGGCTGAGGACAGCTCGAGACGTGGGATGGTTATCTTCTTCTTCTTCCGCTGGAGGTTTTCTAGAGGCGCCACTCGAGACTTGGAGGTGATCAGGCGGACGGTGACGGTGCCATCCGACGCGGTACAACGGAGGTAGAGGCACGCTCCGTATGCAGCTTCCGACGCATCGCAGAAGCCATGCAACTGCACATCAGCACAGTCGTTGCTGACGCCGAGCCAGCGGGGAATTGAGAGCGACTCCAGAGCGATCATGTTCTGTTTGTACTCCTTCCATAGATCCTGAAGTGACTCGTCCAGAGGGTCGTCCCAACCACACTTCAGCAGCCAGAGCCGCTGGATGAATATCTTCGCCTGGACAACTACCGGGCCCACCAGGCCGAGCGGATCGAAGAAGCACGCTGCGTCGGAATGAACGCTGCGCTTTGTGATAGTGGAAGAGTTTCGATCTCCACTCGGGGAACGAGAAGCAGAAGTGATCCGCCTGCGTGTCCCATCGTAGACCCAGGGTTTTCACCGTCGCGTTCGAAGAATCCAGGTCGAGTACCGTTCGTTCATCCCGCAGATGCTTGGGTAGCTTGGAAAGCAGCCCTGCCGAGTTCGAGTTCCACTTTCTCAGAGTGAAACCTACCATGTTAGTCAGCTCAATAACCTCGTTCATCAGCTTCCGTGTTTGGTTGACCGTGTCCGCGCCTGACAACATGTCGTCGACGTAGAAGTCCTCTGGACCTCCCGACTAGCGATCGGATGCGTCGAGACACTATCTTCTCCCAACTTCTTCAGGCATCTTGTGGCCAGGTACGGTGCACTCGCAGTGCCGTACGTGACCGTGAGCAGCTCGAACGTCTTCACAGGTTCCTCCGGTGTGTCTCTCCAAAGGATTCGCTGCAGATGTTGATCTTGCTCGGGAACACGGACCATCCGGTACATTTTGGCGACGTCGGCAGTGACGGCGATACGGTGATGACGGAAACGGAGAATGGTGGAGATCAGGTCATTCTGGACGACCGGTCCCACCATCAGAGCGTCGTTGAGGGAAATCCCTGTAGAGGTTTTGCACGACGCGTCGAACACGACCCTCAGCTTGGTTGTCGTGCTATCGGGCCGCAACACGGCGTGATGCGGCAGGTAATACACTGGATCGGCAGTGGGTTGTTCTCCGTCGACTTCCTTCATGTGACCCCATCAGCAGATATTCATGGATGAACTCCTTGTAGGCCTCCTTCAACTCGGCGTTCATGGTGAACCTTTTCTCCAAGCCGATGAACCGCTTCATGGCTGTTTCTGGACTCTCCCAGGCGTTCCAGCATGTGCTCCTTCTTCGGCAGCGTCACTACGAACCTGCCTTCTTGATCACGGACCGTTGACTTGTTGAACATCTCCTCGCAGGCCGTTTCTTCCACCGAGTGCGTTCGGTTCACGTGGCACGTCTCCAGCTCCCAGAATCTGGCGATCAGGTCTTGCAGATCGACGGTCGTGCTGACGTAGCTCGCTGTCGTGGGCATGACGCTTGTGGTCTCCGGAACTCTGCCGGACACGACCCAGCCGAAGACGGTCTCCTGCAGCGTGGGACCGCTCTCCGACAACTTTCTTCTTCCGGCCCGCAGCACGTCGAAGTAGAACTCCGCACCGATGATCATATCTACGGGACCGGGCTCGCCAAAGGTGGGATCAGCTAGCAGCACTTCGGTGGGAATCTCGCACAGCTCCACGCGTACCGGTTTGAGAGGAAGAGTTTGAGTAATTTTGGCAACACGTGGAACTGCATGCGCTCCCCGAACGAGGAAATCGATGGGCTTCGGGCTTCGATGATGGCTTCGACCGCTTTCGTCGACGTCACGCTGCTGTTACCGATGCCCTGCACTTGCAGGAAATTCCGCTGTTCGTGGAACTTCAACTTTCTGGAGAAGCTACAGGTCATGTAGCAAAACTCCGAGCACGAGTCGAGGAGGGTTCTGGCCAACGCAGTGTTGCCAAAACGGTCCACCACCTTCACGATCGCGGTTGACATCAACACTTGTCGCGTTGTGGCCTCCGCTGTGGGACGATCCGGTGGATTTAAGGGAAATTGCAGGTTGGGAGTTGGTGGTGGGCGTGGGTGAGTGTCTTGTGAGCGAATCACGGGGTATGCTTGTGTGGGTTGTGTTTGTGTGGCTGGTTGAGTGGATGTCTGTGTCTGACCCTGAGGTTTCGAACGGTTTTGCTGTTGTGACTGTTGCTGGCTTGCCGCTGGAGCTGGGTTCGATCGGTTCGGCGCTTGCGTACCGGAGGGGGGAGAATTGGCAGGACCAGACTGCTTCGGTTGACGACCGCCGCTTGAAGAACCTTCGAAATGGAGGAGGGTGTGGTGTTTTCGTCCACAGCGGGTACACGAACCTCTGGAGCATCCTTCAGCGAAGTGACCAGGCGGTCAGGCAGTTCCGGCAGAGGCGCTTCTTGTTGATTTCTACCGCTCGCTGGGCCACCGTCATATTCGACAGTCTGCCGCATTTGAACGGGATATGGTAGGAATCCCCGCAGAACTCACACCGCCGCTGCGACTGGGATGACGTGTGGGTCGTGGGACACTCGATGTCGGCTGTTGTCGCCAGCGGGGCCTTCGCAGGGGTGATCGACTGCAGCACTGCGCACTGATCCCTCAGGAACTTCATCAGATCTTCGAACTTGGGACGTCTTTGCTATTGTGGTGCGTCTCCCAGTGACGGAGAGTGGTCGAGTCGAGGCAAGAGCACACCATGTAGGCGAGAATCGTCGACCAGCCCTTCGTCTGCTCGCCGATCTTGTTCAACATGAGGAGTTCTTGTCGAACTCGCTAATGACGTGGTTCAGCGCCTCGCAGCTTTCTTTTCGCATCGGGCTAACGGCGAACAGTGCGTCCAGGAGGGCCTTGACGATGAGCTTCTTGTTCTCGTATTCTTCTCCAGAAGCTTCCAAGCCACCTCGTAGTTGTCCCCGGTCAACTCCACCGAGTTCAACTCCTGGAGTGCTTCACCCGAGGTGGAGGACCGCAGGTAAGTGAACTTGTCGACATCTGCGAGTTGCTGGTTGTTGTGAATCAGACTACGGAATGTGTCTCAGAAGCTGGTCCAATCCTGGATCCTTCCGCTGAAGCTCGGCAGCTTGATTTCCGGAAGCTTTACGCGGGACGCTGGTTGCGTTTCGGCCGCATTGTTACCTCCGGCTGGCCGTGGGTTCTCCACCTTGGACGCAGCTGGATGAGGGCAGTTTTCATTTCAAAATACTGCTCCTGCACGCTTCGAAGGGTCTCCTCGAACTGCCGTTCCCGCTACTCTCGCTCTGCCCGGGGTATTCTCGGCGATCTTCTCCCCAGCGCCGTCCCTCGTCCTCGTACGCCAGCTCGATCTTCCGCCGAACGCGTGTAGAACCGCTTGATGGCCTCCTCTAGGGTCTCTAAGCGAACGTCGATTTGGGGTTCGTGCCTTCCCTTCTGGAATTTTTCGACGAACCGGGCGATCCCAGCGATGATCCCCATCAGCTGCTTCTCTTGCTTCTTCAGCTCCTTGAACTCTTCAGGCTTCACCATTCTTCACAGAATTCTTCTGTAACCCACAACTTCACAATACTGCTGGGAAATAGTCACTTTTGCCGGTTGGCAATTCACAGTTCACAGCACAAGTCCAGGTGCAATTCGCACACCGAGAGGTCACTTATCACTGGCCAGCCAGTACTGTGGAAAAGAGTTTTTTGATCACTGCACTTCACTATTCTTCACTGTATTCGCCATGCGCCGCACGACCGCAGACACGCTACTGGGATTGATCACTCAACGGACGGCGCGCGACCGACCGAAAGCCAGCGAATTGACAAGCGACAGAAGGAATCGATGACAATGACAGCAATTCGGAACCAGAGAAAAGGCCAAGCACTAGTTCCAAGGGCAATCCAACCCAACCAAGCCACAAACCCAGAAATTAAAACGCTCAAGCGAATTTCAATTTTTATTGAATTTTCTACTCATCTACTCAAACCCTCATGCAACCCAACCACCCCAAAAACCATGCAAGTACTTCCCTGACGGCAATCGGGATGATTCCGTAGCTTTCTTCCTCGCCGCCGGCCTGCACCGATGACTCGCCAATGATCACCGTCAACTCGTTCCGCGCTTGGGTGTTTCCACCCGTCCGTAGGTGGCCCCGTCGATGTGTGGCCGTCGGCCACTCCGCAGCAATCGATTTTTGCAATCACTTCACCAACGGCCTCTTTCAAATAATCGCCGTCGGCCGAATTTCGCGAACTAATTCGCCGAACAGCAGCCCAACTTGAACGCACTACCGGGGGGATTTACTGTACTCCACCGTCGAGGAGATCGAACAACGGCGATACAATGCCGACGATATCACACACGCGGCAATCTTTGCTCTATCTCTGCTGCTTGTTGGATAGGCTGGCCGTTTTAGGCGGCGAGGTTTGCACACAATTCACTATCTTTCTTCTATCCAAACACAGGGAACGCGTAGCCGTTTCGACGGCGCGAGTTTGAAATTGGTACACCAACACAACAACAGTAGCAGAATGGTTCTTCTCTTCGCGATAGGAGCGTGATTTCGGTTGCACTTTTTATTGCCAATCAAAGGGGCTTTCCCACGGCGGGGGCTCAGATTTATTGCGGATTAACCGCCACTTGCACTGACTACGATACTAAGTCCCACCCGTCGAATCCGGTTCGAAGGACCATATGTTTTGGCGCGAACCTTGGGAGTGGACTGTATAGATGGGTCCGCCCAAAACATATGGTCTGTCGAACCGGATTGATTGCACTTGAAAGTTCCGTTCAGTTCACGAACAGTGTTCTTACAAACGAAATAAAAGTATCATTGGCAAATACAATTCATTTGATTAAATCTTAATCTTTGGTATTGTTAACACCTTCATATTGGAATATTGGATATTGAAATAGCTCCATACTTTAAAAAATGATTAGAAGTGTAAAATAGTTAGCAAATCAAATACACTTCCCAAATTTGTCATTTGTTTGCTTTAGCCGTGCAAAATTAGAGTACTTCATGAATTTGGAATTATTTTGTAAAACCTGGTAATATCAGGGAATTTCGTTACGGTATACGAGTAGACACCCTAGCCTGATATACGAATGTGAAAATGGCAACTTTAGCAAAGTAAGCTCTCAGTAAATTACTGTGGAAGTGCTCACCGCTGAGAGACAGGCAAGCAGGCTTGTCCCAGTGGGACATAATGCCAAGAAGTAGCTGGAAAAGTATCAGCATTAGGGTTTATATAGAAAAAAAAAATCAACTTGTAAAAATCTGGTTTTACACCCAACATTTGTTGAGCTTGAAGTTTGTATAAAGCTGTATGTAATCGACCAAATATATGGGAAAACGGTTCGACTAATTACATGTTCGACCATAACTGGCGCTGTAGTCATGAGTATGTTGCTTTTTGTGATTAGAAGATTTTTGACTGCATTGCAACGAACCGGAAGTCTTTCCGATTCTACCCGTATCACCCCGGCGTAAACCGAAATCGGCATAAATTTATGTTGGAAATAGTTTAAAAACAATCAGTTATTTGAAAAATGTTATTCTACAAATTTGTGTGTCTAATAATTCAATTTTTCAGAAGGGCGTTTTGTTCTAAGTGTTTCCATTTAAAAATTATTTCAAATCCAAAATCTTATTTTTTCTTGACAAAATTGCGAATTTGAGATATTTTAAAAGTTTGTTTCTGAAAAACATGGATTACTAGTTAAGTAAATTTAAAGTTTTTTCAAGCTGTGGTGAAAATTTCAGATTAATCTAGAACTACACACTAAAATTATTTTACGGATTTTTGTGAAATCTCACAGCTGAACTGTTCGGTAAAATAAATTAACGGAGTACGGTAATTTTCACAGTATTCGGTAAAAAATCATCGGAATCCGTAAAATTCCGACAAATTTACGGTGTTTTATTTCACCGTACTGTTCAGCTGTTGAGATTACGGTGAAATTCACCGTAGAAGCCGAGTTTTGAGCTCAAATTTTAACTGTA
>NW_018734701.1:0-34064 GCF_002204515.2 Aedes aegypti
GGTGTGTACGCGTCAGCCACGTGCAGATCAACACTATAAACACGTCGCTTAAGCTCGCGCGCTCATCACTCATCCGACCGAGAGTTCGAGAGGAATGTTACGGCGGTCACTCATTATGCAGCGCGATTAGCAGTGCCCGTCGAGTAGACTCTGTATCTCCGCCATAGACGCTAAATCAACAACATTACCCCGGTGTGTGTACTTTTGTTCGTTTGCTGACAGGGAGGGGGGGGGCCTTATGCTTTGCTTTTGCAAACTGGAGCGTCTGTAATTCCATGTTAGGAGCGTGCTCACAACAGCGTTTGTTCCCATGTCAGGGGCGGCTGACATCGTCCGAGTGCCAGAGAAGGACTCTAAGCTAAACTGCACACTATGGCCCATCCGAACATTTAGGGGAAGATGGTCCTCCGGAAATCTAAGGGGTTGGTGTCAGGCCCTGCAAGCCAACCGTAAAACACATCAGCACAGGAACGTTAACAAGAGAATACGGACCGGAACAATCGGCAAAGACCACAGCGACGAAAATAGACTAGCGATTGAAAACTCGGTACGTGGAACTGCAAATCTCTCAACTTCATTGGAAGTTCTCGCATACTCTTCCGATGTACTGAAGACCCGCGGTTTCGACATCGTAGCGCTGCAGGAGGTGTGCTGGACAGGAGCATTGGTGCGAACGTTTAGAGGTAATCATACCATCTACCAGAGCTGCGGCAAGCCCACGCGAGCTGGGAACAGCTTTCATAGTGATGGGTGATATACAAAGGCGTGTGATAGGGTTGTGGGCCGATCAATGAACGAATGTGCAAGTTAAGATTCGAAGGCCGATTCTTTAACTTCAGCATTATCAACATGCATAGCCCACACTCCGGAAGCACTGATGATGACTAGGACGCATTTTAAGCGCAGCCATAACGCGAGTACGACCGCTGCCCAAGCCACGACGTCAAGATCATCATAGGAGATTTTATTTATTTATTTGTCACTGTCTCGAATTTTGTAATTCCACAGACTGTTTCTTAATCTAAATCCTTAATCCTATTCTTGCAAACATACTTAGACACATTAAAATCGAACAAAGCACTGACACTATTGACACTTGACACTATTTGAACGCTCAGGTTGGCCAGGAGGAGGAGTTCAGACCGACGATTGGAAAGTTCAGCGCCCACCGGCTGACGAACGAGAACGGCCTACGACTGATAGATTTTGCCGCCTCCAAGAACATGGCCATTCGCAGCACCTATTTCCAGCACAGCCTCCCATATCAGTACACCTGGAGATTACCTCAGCAGACATAATCGCAAATCGACCACGTTTAGATCGATGGACGGCACTTCTCCGACATAACCGACGTCAGAACCTATCGTGGCGCTAACATTGACTCCGACCACTACCTGGTGATGGTGAAACTTCGTCCAAAACTATCCGTCATCAATGATGTACGGTACCGACGCCCGCCCCGGTACAATCTCGAGCGGCTGAAAGAACCGAATGTCGCCAATGCGCACGCGCAGCATCTTGAGGCAGCGTTGCCGGATGAGGGCGAGCTCGATAGGGCCCCTCTTGAGGACTGCTGGAGGACAGTCAAAGCAGCCATTAACGACGCTGCCGAAAGCATTGTCGGATATGTGGAACGGAGCTCAAGAAACGATTGGTTCGACGAAGAGTGCCAGGAGGTTTTAGAGGAGAAGCTGCAGCATGGTACACGGCAGAACGTGGAACGATACAGAAGCGGAAACAGCAAATTCGCCTATTCTGGGACAAATAGCGCCGGCTGGAAGAGGTGGAATGCCAAGTAGTGATATAAGGTGGATAAGGTGTTTGTGTGTCACCCGACAGCGCTGACTGAACGCCCCAACAAGGTCTCGGTCACATGGCTGTACTAACTGAGCCAGAGCAACGCTCGTTCTGGTTTTTCTCTTTCTCTCTTTATTTTCAGATTGGGAGAGTGAGTTCCTCGCCAGGGGGTGGAATCAACCCTTTAAAAACCGACCCGCCAAGATGGAAGAGCCTCGGTGTGAAGAAAGTGTACGACGTCCGCAGTTCTGACGGTCCCCCAGTTCGGACGAGGTGTGCCGTTCGTTTTCGACATTTTCGTTAAAAGTTCAGTGGGCATTTTCTGCCAAATTGACGAGCGGGCCAATTCGGGTCGAGAGTGTTTGGTAGTGATATAAGCTGGATAAAGTATAGGTGGATAAAGTATATTTCGGGAAATTGGTGGAACCACCCACATACGCTATCAGAATCGAGGGTAAAGTGAAAGTGTCTCAATCGATTCCTTAAGAACGATTCTAAGGGTGGGAAGCTAGTGAATTGTGACGACCTTTTAGTAATAAATAAAATTGTTAGAAGAATACAGAGTGATCAATATTCCGAAAAAAACCAGTGACCAAGCCGGGGGGCCCGCTACAGATGGAGTTGCTGTGCCGTTCTCAAGAAACGCAGAAGTTCTATCAGAAGCTCAACACTTCCCGCAAAGCTTCGTGCCGCGAGCTGAGATGTGCCGGGATAAGGATGGGAGCATCTTGACGAACGGACGCGAGATGATCGAAAAGTGGAAGCAGCACTACGATGAACACCTGAATGGCGCAGAGAACACAGGCACAGAAAGTCAGGACAGCGAAAGCGATGGCTACGTCAGCACAACATAACCAGTGGAAACCAACCAGCTCCCACGATGGGGAAGTTAAGGATGCCATTCAACAGCTCAAGAACAACAAGGCCGCTAGCAAGGATGGTATCGGAGCCAAACTCATCAAGATGGGCCCGCACAGGTTGGCCGCTTGTCTGCTTTGGCTGATAGTCAGAATCTGGGAAACGGAGCAGCTACCGGAGGGGTGGAAGCAAGGCGTTATATGCCCTATCTACAAAAAGGGCGACAAACTGGAGTGTGAAAATTATCGTGCAATCACCATCCTAAACGCCGCCTACAAAGTGCTATCCCAGATTCTCTTCCGTCGTCTCTCACATATAGCAAACGGGTTCGTGGGAAGTTATAAAGCAGGTTTCATCGACGGCCGCTGGACAACGGGCCAATTCTTTTCCGTGCGGCAAATCCTCCAGAAATGCCGTGAGTACCAGGTCCCTACGCAACATTTGTTCATCGATTTCAAGGCGGCATACGATAGTATCGACCGCGTAGAGCTATGGAAAATCAAAACGAAAACGAAAACAGCTTTCCCGGGAAGCTCACAAGATTGAACAGAGCAACGATGGACGGTGTAAGAAACTGCGTGAAGATCTCGGGCGAACACTCCAGTTCGTTCGAGTCTCGGCGGGGACTACGACAGGGCGACGGACTTTCGTGCCTGTTGTTCAATATTGCGCTTGAAGGTGTCATGCGGAGAGCCGGACTTAACAGTCGAGGCACGATTTTCACGAGATCCGGACAATTTGTTTGCTTCGCGGACGACATGAATATTATTGGGAGAAAATTTGAAACGGTGGCAGATTTGTTCACTCGCCTAAAACGCAAACAAGAGTCGGGCTAATGGTGAATGTATCGAAAGCAAAGTACATGCTGGTTGGCGGAACTGAGAGCGACAGGGCCCGCCTAGGAAGCAGTGTTACGATAGACGGGGTTCGTCTACCTCGAATCCTTGTTGACAGCTGACAACAATGTTAGTCGGGAAAGGCGAAGGCGCATCATCAGTGGAAGTCGTGCCTACTATGGGCTCCAGAAGAAACTACGGTCAAGAAAGATTCACCCCGCACCAAATGCACGATGTACAAAACGCTCATAAGACCGGTAGTCCTATATGGGCATGAGACGTGGACTATGCTCGAGAGGCACTTGCAAGCTCTTGGAGTTTTCGAACGCCGAGTGCTAAGGACGATCTTCAGCGGCGTGCAGGAGAACGGCGGGTGGCGGCGAAACATGAACCACGAGCTCACTCAACTCTACGGCGAACCCAGTATCGTGAAGGTAGCTAAAGCTGGAAGGATACGCTGGGCAGGGCATGTTTCAAGAATGCCGGACAACAACCCTGTAAAGAAGGTGTTCGCTACGAATCCGGTCGATACAAGAAGGCGTGGGCGCAGCGAGCTAGGTGGATTGACCAGGTGCATCAGGACCAGGAGAGCGTGGGTCACAGTCGAGGATGGAGAGAAGCGGCCATGAACCGAGTGAATTGGCGAAATATTGTTGGCGAGGCTTTATCAAGATAATTGATGTAAAGCCAAATAAGAGAAGCCGCATTTGAAAGGCAAAGAGTTATTCATACTTCGTATGTAGTTTTCCGAAATTTTTTTTTTGAATTTTGTTTTTTACTTAAAGTTGTGACATTTTTTAAAAAACACACTGAAAAAACATAGCTAATTTCCTCGAGGATCAGCATTAGATCGACCAAAATTTTAAAACAAGGTGTCATAAGAACCGTAATCTTATATTCTTATAAGGGCGCTCACGATTTTTTTTTGCGGAAAAATCTGAAAACTATTTAAAATCAATGAAACAGCCATTCAAGTCATCGCGTGCAAAAGTTTCGGTAAACCTGAAATTACTTAAAACACGAAAAATCTGTGAAATCTCAAATCAAGCATTTACGCGCCATTATTTGCGTTTGACAAAGCTATGTGTTATTAAAATCGGTTGAAAAAATGCAGATATATTGACAAAAATGATTTGCGTGCGGCTCAGGTGAACCCAAACTTTTGCAAGATTTGCATCATACTGAAGACATAGAGTGCTTCGAAAGGCGCGGCACAAGAGGCATACGCAGGACTGCCAGACTTGCCTCTATGGTCAAATGGCAGCGTGCGTGGGACAGTTCCACCAAGGGAGTGTGGACTCACAGGTTGATTCCGAGGCTAGATATCTGGATCAATAGGCGCCATGGGGAACTAACATTCCACCTGACACAGGTCCTTTCGGGCCATGGTTGCTTTAGACAGTATCTACACCGTTTCGGTCATGCGGGTTCTCCCGAATGTCCAGTTTGTGCAGGTTTAGAGGAAACGGCGGAACACGTTTTGTTCGTGTGCCCGCGTTTCCGCATAATGCGTGACCGCATGTTTGCCATATGTGGTCGGGACACGACTCCGTACAATCTGGTTCAGAGGATGTGTGAAGACGAGTTTGGCTGGAATGCCGTTTCATCGGCTATTACTCACATCGTCTTGGAACTACAAAGGAGGTGGCGAGTGGACTTGAGGAGTGGCTAGTGCAGACGCAAAACAACAGGTGGTCCAAGGGTTCGCAGTCGGCTACGTAGGTCATACCGGAGCCCTACGGTCGAAATCGACCCTTACAGCGATTAAGTGGCCGCGGGGAGAACATCCTGGTAGCGTTGCTGTCGTGGCGCCGGCCTACTGGGTTGGATATGAGCCTCTGGTTGTTCGGGGCAGGTGGAGGCCCCTTCGTCAGCAATCCCAGCTGGTGCTAGCTGATAAAGCCTGAGCCTTCAGTAGGTCAAATTGCGAAGCCCGCAGTATCAGTTCTTGATACCTGCGGTGCCGCTGGGCGAGGGCGTTGTGGTCGACCCTGACCGCCTTCAGCGGACAATGGGAGGTAAGGACCATTTGGGAAGCTGTTGGACCCCCCTAAGCGTGTCATCGATGTTCGTTGCTGCATGGCTACGCAGCTAACCTGGAGGTTGAGATGTGCAATAGCCCCTCTCCGAAACAATGCCTTCTTGGTGGTCCCGGAGAGATGAAGGTTTGGCGGCAATGGGAATGGTTTAGTGGGTCGGGTGTGTAGTCCTGTTTATTGCTTGCATGTAGTAAATGGTTCCCAACCCCACACTCCCGGACCTTGGTCCGGAGTCTGTTGAGCAGATTATCCCCCCATTGCAAAGAAGGAAAAAAAGCCCCATTCGAGGGCGGTAAATGACTGGGCATGGCGTACCATTGGTACCTCGCGTACCTGCAAGAATAAAAATGACCCCTTTGTGCGGTCCTTAGCCTCTTGCCCAGCAACTCCTATCCCTACCTCCTCGTGGTAGTAAACTTGGGGAAGATCGGGTAATCAACACCCGGTGGGTACTTTGTTCGTATGCTGACAGGGAAGGGGGGGGGGGGTTTGCTTATGCTTTTGCTTTTGCAAACCTGGAGCGTCTGTATTCCATGTTAGGAGCGGCTCACAACAGCGTTTGTTCCCCATGTCAGGGGCGGCTGACCATCGTCCGAGTGCCAGAGAAGGACTCTAAGCTAAACTGCACACTATGGCCCTCCGAACATTTAGGGGGAATGGTCCTCCGGAAATCTAAGGGGTTGGTGTCAGGCCCTGCAAGCCAACCGTAAAACACATCAGCACAGGAACGTTAACAAGAGAATACGGACCGGAACAATCGGCAAAGACCACAGCGACGAAAATAGACTAGCGATTGAAAACTCGGTACGTGGAACTGCAAATCTCTCAACTTCATTGGAAGTTCTCGCATACTCTCCGATGTACTGAAGACCCGCGGTTTCGACATCGTAGCGCTGCAGGAGGTGTGCTGGACAGGAGCATTGGTGCGAACGTTTAGAGGTAATCATACCATCTACCAGAGCTGCGGTAGCCCACGCGAGCTGGGAACAGCTTTCATAGTGATGGGTGATATACAAAGGCGTGTGATAGGGTTGTGGCCGATCAATGAACGAATGTGCAAGTTAAGATTCGAAGGCCGATTCTTTAACTTCAGCATTATCAACATGCATAGCCCACACTCCGGAAGCACTGATGATGACTAGGACGCATTTTAAGCGCAGCCATAACGCGAGTACGACCGCTGCCCAAGCCACGACGTCAAGATCATCATAGGAGATTTTATTTATTTATTTGTCACTGTCTCGAATTTTGTAATTCCACAGACTGTTTCTTAATCTAAATCCTTAATCCTATTCTTGCAAACATACTTAGACACATTAAAATCGAACAAAGCACTGACACTATTGACACTTGACACTATTTGAACGCTCAGGTTGGCCAGGAGGAGGAGTTCAGACCGACGATTGGAAAGTTCAGCGCCCACCGGCTGACGAACGAGAACGGCCTACGACTGATAGATTTTGCCGCCTCCAAGAACATGGCCATTCGCAGCACCTATTTCCAGCACAGCCTCCCATATCAGTACACCTGGAGATTACCTCAGCAGACATAATCGCAAATCGACCACGTTTAGATCGATGGACGGCACTTCTCCGACATAACCGACGTCAGAACCTATCGTGGCGCTAACATTGACTCCGACCACTACCTGGTGATGGTGAAACTTCGTCCAAAACTATCCGTCATCAATGATGTACGGTACCGACGCCCGCCCCGGTACAATCTCGAGCGGCTGAAAGAACCGAATGTCGCCAATGCGCACGCGCA
Organism: Aedes aegypti; assembly: GCF_002204515.2. Classification (NCBI taxonomy): domain Eukaryota; kingdom Metazoa; phylum Arthropoda; class Insecta; order Diptera; family Culicidae; genus Aedes; species Aedes aegypti. The sequence continues at coordinate 7,298 of NW_018734701.1, forward strand.
GCATCTTGAGGCAGCGTTGCCGGATGAGGGCGAGCTCGATAGGGCCCCTCTTGAGGACTGCTGGAGGACAGTCAAAGCAGCCATTAACGACGCTGCCGAAAGCATTGTCGGATATGTGGAACGGAGCTCAAGAAACGATTGGTTCGACGAAGAGTGCCAGGAGGTTTTAGAGGAGAAGCTGCAGCATGGTACACGGCAGAACGTGGAACGATACAGAAGCGGAAACAGCAAATTCGCCTATTCTGGGACAAATAGCGCCGGCTGGAAGAGGTGGAATGCCAAGTAGTGATATAAGGTGGATAAGGTGTTTGTGTGTCACCCGACAGCGCTGACTGAACGCCCCAACAAGGTCTCGGTCACATGGCTGTACTAACTGAGCCAGAGCAACGCTCGTTCTGGTTTTTCTCTTTCTCTCTTTATTTTCAGATTGGGAGAGTGAGTTCCTCGCCAGGGGGTGGAATCAACCCTTTAAAAACCGACCCGCCAAGATGGAAGAGCCTCGGTGTGAAGAAAGTGTACGACGTCCGCAGTTCTGACGGTCCCCCAGTTCGGACGAGGTGTGCCGTTCGTTTTCGACATTTTCGTTAAAAGTTCAGTGGGCATTTTCTGCCAAATTGACGAGCGGGCCAATTCGGGTCGAGAGTGTTTGGTAGTGATATAAGGTGGATAAAGTATAGGTGGATAAAGTATATTTCGGGAAATTGGTGGAACCACCCACATACGCTATCAGAATCGAGGGTAAAGTGAAAGTGTCTCAATCGATTCCTTAAGAACGATTCTAAGGGTGGGAAGCTAGTGAATTGTGACGACCTTTTAGTAATAAATAAAATTGTTAGAAGAATACAGAGTGATCAATATTCCGAAAAAAACCAGTGACCAAGCCGGGGGGCCCGCTACAGATGGAGTTGCTGTGCCGTTCTCAAGAAACGCAGAAGTTCTATCAGAAGCTCAACACTTCCCGCAAAGGCTTCGTGCCGCGAGCTGAGATGTGCCGGGATAAGGATGGGAGCATCTTGACGAACGGACGCGAGATGATCGAAAGGTGGAAGCAGCACTACGATGAACACCTGAATGGCGCAGAGAACACAGGCACAGAAAGTCAGGACAGCGAAAGCGATGGCTACGTCAGCACAACATAACCAGTGGAAACCAACCAGCTCCCACGATGGGGGAAGTTGAGGATGCCATTCAACAGCTCAAGAACAACAAGGCCGCTAGCAAGGATGGTATCGGAGCCAAACTCATCAAGATGGGCCCGGACAGGTTGGCCGCTTGTCTGCTTTGGCTGATAGTCAGAATCTGGGAAACGGAGCAGCTACCGGAGGGGTGGAAGCAAGGCGTTATATGCCCTATCTACAAAAAGGGCGACAAACTGGAGTGTGAAAATTATCGTGCAATCACCATCCTAAACGCCGCCTACAAAGTGCTATCCCAGATTCTCTTCCGTCGTCTCTCACATATAGCAAACGGGTTCGTGGGAAGTTATAAAGCAGGTTTCATCGACGGCCGCTGGACAACGGGCCAATTCTTTTCCGTGCGGCAAATCCTCCAGAAATGCCGTGAGTACCAGGTCCCTACGCAACATTTGTTCATCGATTTCAAGGCGGCATACGATAGTATCGACCGCGTAGAGCTATGGAAAATCAAAACGAAAACGAAAACAGCTTTCCCGGGAAGCTCACAAGATTGAACAGAGCAACGATGGACGGTGTAAGAAACTGCGTGAAGATCTCGGGCGAACACTCCAGTTCGTTCGAGTCTCGGCGGGGACTACGACAGGGCGACGGACTTTCGTGCCTGTTGTTCAATATTGCGCTTGAAGGTGTCATGCGGAGAGCCGGACTTAACAGTCGAGGCACGATTTTCACGAGATCCGGACAATTTGTTTGCTTCGCGGACGACATGAATATTATTGGGAGAAAATTTGAAACGGTGGCAGATTTGTTCACTCGCCTAAAACGCAAACAAGAGTCGGGCTAATGGTGAATGTATCGAAAGCAAAGTACATGCTGGTTGGCGGAACTGAGAGCGACAGGGCCCGCCTAGGAAGCAGTGTTACGATAGACGGGGTTCGTCTACCTCGAATCCTTGTTGACAGCTGACAACAATGTTAGTCGGGAAAGGCGAAGGCGCATCATCAGTGGAAGTCGTGCCTACTATGGGCTCCAGAAGAAACTACGGTCAAGAAAGATTCACCCCGCACCAAATGCACGATGTACAAAACGCTCATAAGACCGGTAGTCCTATATGGGCATGAGACGTGGACTATGCTCGAGAGGCACTTGCAAGCTCTTGGAGTTTTCGAACGCCGAGTGCTAAGGACGATCTTCAGCGGCGTGCAGGAGAACGGCGGGTGGCGGCGAAACATGAACCACGAGCTCACTCAACTCTACGGCGAACCCAGTATCGTGAAGGTAGCTAAAGCTGGAAGGATACGCTGGGCAGGGCATGTTTCAAGAATGCCGGACAACAACCCTGTAAAGAAGGTGTTCGCTACGAATCCGGTCGATACAAGAAGGCGTGGGCGCAGCGAGCTAGGTGGATTGACCAGGTGCATCAGGACCAGGAGAGCGTGGGTCACAGTCGAGGATGGAGAGAAGCGGCCATGAACCGAGTGAATTGGCGAAATATTGTTGGCGAGGCTTTATCAAGATAATTGATGTAAAGCCAAATAAGAGAAGCCGCATTTGAAAGGCAAAGAGTTATTCATACTTCGTATGTAGTTTTCCGAAATCATTTTTTTGAATTTTGTTTTTTACTTAAAGTTGTGACATTTTTTAAAAAACACACTGAAAAAACATAGCTAATTTCCTCGAGGATCAGCTTAGATCGACCAAAATTTTAAAACAAGGTGTCATAAGAACCGTAATCTTATATTCTTATAAGGGCGCTCACGATTTTTTTTTTGCGGAAAAATCTGAAAACTATTTAAAATCAATGAAACAGCCATTCAAGTCATCGCGTGCAAAAGTTTCGGTAAACCTGAAATTACTTAAAACACGAAAAATCTGTGAAATCTCAAATCAAGCATTTACGCGCCATTATTTGCGTTTGACAAAGCTATGTGTTATTAAAATCGGTTGAAAAAATGCAGATATATTGACAAAAATGATTTGCGTGCGGCTCAGGTGAACCCAAACTTTTGCAAGATTTGCATCATACTGAAGGGTGAACCCAAACTTTTGCACGATGACTTGAACGACTGTTTCATTGATTTTGAATAGTTTTCAAATTTTTCCGCATAAATTTCGAGAGTGCTCTTCAAAGAATATAAGATTACGATTCTAATGACACCTTGTTTTAAAATTTTGGTCGATCCTATGCTGAAGAAATTAGCTATGTTTTTTCAGTGTGTTTTTTGAAAAATGTCACAACTTTAAGAAAAAATTTAGTATACAGAATTCAAAAAATTGTTTTTGGAAAACTACATACGAAGTATGAAAAACTCTTGCCTTTCGAATGCGGCTTAGAGAGTTTCAATTGGACGTGTAATCCCAGAGATATGGACTGAACACTTTTGTATGTTTTTAGGAGGTGAACCCAAACTTATGCACGGGAGTGTATAAGACAAACGCTCGCTATGTGTGTTTTGACATGTTTCGCACTAAAAAATGATGATGTGATATTTTGATGTGAACGGTAAAGTGGGACAAAAGTTTGAATGGGGCAAGAGTTTCCTTTTAAGATTAATATTCGTGATATTTAAATGTAAAGCTCTTTAAAACATTTATTTTGCTTATTTTTTTCCTCCTTTGCACTTATAGTGGTACATCAGTACCCATAGTGGAGGGTCCCATGAGAAATCAATGGTTTGCGCCACTAAAGGAACCATTCTTAAAGCATAGCTCCATTAAGGTAAAGATGAATCAAAGCCAAAGTTTAAATTTTCAAGAGCACGAATCTGGAGAACCAAACATCCGTTTAAGCTGAAAACTTAATCGATTGGTCGCTAGTTGGTGGTGACCAATCGATTAGGTTTTCAACTTAAACGGATGTTAGGTTCTCCAGCTTCGTGCTCTTGAAAATTTGAACTTTGGCTTCGATTCATCTTCACCTTAAAGAAACAGTGTTCCTATTACTTGTATGGCGAAATACATCTAAAAAGTGCTTCTCAAAATTAGGAACTATTTTCGAGAAACTATTTGGTGCAGGAACTGCGTAATGGTGATGGTTTTCACACATACCAAATATTTCACTTTTAAAGCTTTCATTTACGATAAATTTTAAGTTAGGATTTAAAAGGATTTCTGCTTCTGCTGATCAACTGTGGGCATGAGCAAAGCAGGTAATCCATTACCTATAGCTCTTTTTCTTTTAGGTTCTCTTCACTGATAAAATCATATGGCTACGAAGCCTTTAGAGTCCAGCTATTTACGCCAGCTTGCTATAAACTTAAAATCACTCCTTTTTGACATTTCTTGCCTACACTATAATATTATTATCGTTTAATCGAAGCAAACTTTGTTATGTTGAAAATTGTTTATGTTGATGCATAGGAACGTCAAAACAGGTATCCTTGATATCAGGAACCGAAAACCTAAAAATATAGGTAATCCTTATTTTCTGTGTTAAATGCTTTTTGCCATTATAGGTTACTAATATGAAGTCATCACTGGTTCCTGTTAATTCTCTATAATGAGTTATCTTAGGAACTGAACCACGTTAAAGGGTTTAATAAACTATACAGAGAATTTGATGTCAAAACAAATGGACCATTGAACAAATTTCCAATGTTCAGGGGATATTCTCGCTGGAACAAATTGCGACCAGAGCGGTTCCTGGCCGATTGTTTGTTGGTTGATTAGGGTTCCGTGCCCACGGAACAGAGAAACTCAAACATATTTAACTACACTTCCGATTTGGGTCATGTTTTCCGGATTCAATACATAGCCTGTCCGTACAAACGATGGACCTATGAAATAAACAAGCTAATTTACCGACATAATCTAATGGCATGTAAGAAGCTGGTCATAAACGACATAGACCTTGACAAAGATAAATATTCGAATATCCCTGATCATCATTTGTAGATGTTTGAAAATTATTTGGATTGTGAGATTATTTTATCCACTTTCTCTATGAGGTTTGCGGGAGGTTATCAAATCTGTAACGGCCGGCTTGGGTTTGGATATGTCAGATTAACCCAGCCAATAACGATGCACAAAATGCTATTCTCTCGAATTTCTTCATCTCTATTAGGGTAAGTGTTCCCTTAGTTGTGGGTGTTCCTATAGTTGCGGTAGTGTCGTTTTCACTGATTTTATTACATTAGCCACAAAACCGACATTGCCAACCGACGTATTGGCTTGTTGATACACGGAATAGTTGAAAAGAGCGTTCAAATTGCTTTGAAACTGATGAAATATCACTAAAATTGCTAAAACTTTTCATGCTTGTACCAATAGTTGCGGTAAAGTGTTCCTATAGTAGAGGATCCCATAAGAAAACAGCGGCTACCGCAACTATAGGAACACAAATCAAAAATATACCGCAACTAATGGAACAGTGTACCAATAATGGAGATATTTTTTTTCACTGACATGCCGTGGATTACTGCGATGAAATCATTTTTCTCATTAAGTCAATGGTCGTTACTTCTCGTTACAACATTAACATGATGATGATGATGATGATTATTTAGCCACCATCAGCGCAAGGATTACCTATGGCTGCAGAATCATACCGGGATGGAATGATCTACCTGATGGTTTGTTGTAGCAGGGCTAGTTAATATCTTTGAAGACCTTTGGAAGACAACACTAAGGCTGTTTTCTCATGATAAAAGGCTGGCGACCCCACGCACTTTCATCCAGTCAACAGTTCAATTAACTCCCTTAGGCTACCCCTCCCCAATACCCAATATATAGTAATATATCATATATAATGTTATTAAAGTATCTTACCTCTGTTATTAAAGTATCTAACCTCTTTGTACCTACAGTTTAATAATATGAAAACTGCGTACATAGGTACAACCAGATTACCACTATCTACGTGTCCAGTACACAAATTATATGATTACTTTCCCCCCATGAAATGAAAAACGGCGGAGTAATCATGAGGATAATCCTCACATGTTTCATGGAATGTTTAAAAGCAATTGGTCATCGATTGTGCAGTTTGTCGCTTCTGAGTTTAGAGCATTATCCGCACAAGAGCACCAATGGCCCTCAAGCAATCACAAACCATGTGAAACTTCTCGTTACAACATTAACAACATACATTAATTGCGCTTCTTGAATTTAGGCGGTTGAATGAAGTTCAATCGTGCTTAGTACCTCCACTATTGGTACATCTAACCTAATTAAATCAGAAACGCATTTTTTGTGGGGATGCCTAAAATGAAAAAAATAAGGTTTGAAAAATACAAAAAATACTGCAAAATAAATCCAGTGAAAGTTTATGACATTTCATTCAACAATCGAAAAGCATTACCAAGCCTAAACTATAAAATAGATAGGCAAGTTTAATCATCCCCCGCAGTTTTATAGCTAGCGTAAAAAGCTGGATAGGTCAAAGTAAGCTAACGCATTATAAAGAACTGAATTTAGCCTGTATGGGTATCTGGTTATTCTTCAATCCCTGTAAATTAGCCTGATTAACCAGCTCGAAATGAAGCATAGCATAACTTCGTAAGTCATTAGTCTATTCTAGTATCAAAGCGCTGGGTGCTGTTTAGCATTAATTCTTGAGCGAAAATTCAGCACAAAGAATGTTGGAATAGTATGTATAGTAAGTATAAATAGTGAAATGTAAGTCATGCCGTCACACAAAACTTTATATTACTGAGCTATCTCAAGGGGTGGTAAAGCATTCAACATGGGCCCCAATAGCCATTGCAGAACTCGTTAAGCTATTCAGCATGACCGTACTGAAAGTCATAAGTTTGAATTCGGTCAAAAGACGTTTATCGTTTCTCGCAAAATATTTTCCAAACTGAGACGGGAATCGAATACAAACTCCTTAGTCCAAATGTTTGACGATACTAACCGCACGGCCTTTGACTATCATTAGTCATCTCATGTCACTCGAGGTGAAAGCGACTCATCTCATCTTCCCCGAGTCGCATGATAATCCTGAACATCCATAAGAAGTCAAACGTTCATAAGTCGGTGCTTTGAAAGATCATCGACTCATGGAAACATTGGGTCATGTAGCAGAAATGCTTTAGAATGCTGTTTGAGAGGACCTTCACAGCTATCATTATAATTTTGTTTTTAGTATGGTTCCAAGAATCGATATCGAATCATGGAACATTGACTCATGGTGGTATCACTGTATATCTATATCGGCTCTATAAGACGTTTATCTGTATTTACAAAATAGCACACTCACTGTTGGCCTTGGTCAAGTCCTTTCTGGCCAGATCACGCTCACGCAAGACTGCATCCACTTGCTTCTTGGACAAATCAAAAGCTCTTTTGGTTGCATCACGCTCCTTTTCAAATGTTACAATAACATTCCTAAAATGAATCATCAATATCTTCATCAGTTGTTTGAATTACTTTATATAACTTTACTCACTTTAATTTAGCTACCTCGTGCTCAAATGTGCTCTTAGCTGTCTCTATTGCAATAATCTTCTTTTGTAGCAACTCCTTGCTCTTAGATAGTTTTGCGTTTTCCAAACGAAATTTGTTATTTTCGTCTTCTTTCAGTTTTAAAATGTTTACTTTAGTGTTCAGTTCATTTGTAACCTTCTCTTTGAGCTGTACCATGTTCTCAAAATCTCCTTGAGCTTTGGCTAGCTTTACCTGTAGTAGGTTGTTACTCGTGGTCAAGCGTTCAAGAGTCGTTCGAATGGCAGCCATCTGCATGTTTTGTTGAACTGTAGTCTTGTGGCTTGCTTCGGATAATTGTTTAAAATGCAATGCTTCATCTGTTTTCTGCGCCAGCTCAGCAACAACTTCAGAATGCTGAACTTGTAAGTTTTCCAGCATTCGCTTGTCCCGAAAGGCGTCGTTAGAAGTTTCGTCCAAGACTTTGTAAAGCTCTTTGACCTTATTTTCGGCATCGTTACATTTGTGATCCAACTCTTCCGTGTACACTCGCTGCGTATTAAGCCGACGATTAAGCTCCTCAACCTCAACGAACAGACGATCTCGTTCTCGTAATATATTCTCTTTATGTTTGCCCATTGCAGCTCCTACATCATCATCCTTGTCACCATGCCTATCCGAAGATTCTGCTGATATCTTTTCTAACTTCTCGCGCATTTGATTCATCGCTTCTTGGGCCGTCTGTTCTCGAGCTTGTGCAGCATCTGCTCTTCTCCAAGCATCTTCAATCTCCGATCGAAGCGCCTGGATTTGTTCCTGATCCTTTTGAGATATAGCCAACGCTTGAGCAACACGCCCTGCAGCTGCCGCAACCTCATCCTGCATCTTTTCGATTTTGTCCTGCTCGTCCAACAACTGCTGCCGCAACTGTTGGCTTGTGAGCAACAACTTCTGGAAATCCTCTGCCAAAGCATATTGCTGATTTCCCTGCAAGTCTTTCACGGTCTAAAATAAAATAGACCAGTTACCTCAATTGAAGCTCAACCCAGAATTTTATTAAGGCCAACTACAAACCCACCAGATTGGCTTTCGAGCACATCTCATCGAAGAATTCATCGGAAATTTCTTTCGGAATGAGGTCATCCTCGAACGTCGATTCTGGCGCCTGGGAGTCTTCCCCACTTTCTTCAACTATTTGATCCATGCTTTAACAGGCTGCAAATCTTAAGTCACTCAAAATTTAAATTTTCGAAGCAGCTACTAATAGCTGATGCAACGCAAAAAATATGGCCTTATTTTTTCTACCAAACAAATGGGTGCGTGATTCCAGGGTAACGTATCGTGCTACGCGACGGAATTGAAACTCCGGCTGTGAAATTGCGAAACAACCACGTGTCGACCGATAACAAAAAGCGCAACAAGTGGAAAGGGCCACAAGAATGAATTGGGCTCGTTATTCTTTACTTTCACAACGTTTAGTTGAAAACTAAGCTGCCGACCTACTTTGATGGGCCATTGATGACGATAGTGATAATGTGAAAACATAGACACAGCCAGAGACGTATGTATCTATCGCAAAATAAATGGGGCACAACAGGTAAATGAGCAATACTTAACCCACCGTCGGTCGCCCTAGTGTACTGAGTACACGCACTTTGCGAAAAGTCGAAAAACACGTTGAAAATCCCTTCAAATTGATCCGGCTGTTGGTCCTATTCCAAGATCTACTCTTCTTCTTGCTTGTAGAGAAGAAATTTTTCGAAAAAATCAACGAAAAGTATTCGAAAACATCGTGTTTTTAACCTAAGTTTTAAGGCGTGTACTCAGTACACCAGTGCGACCGCTCGTGTAATTTTTTTTTACCGGGCCCGTCACACGAGCGGTCGCATCGTGTACTGAGTACACGCGGAGCAATTTTGATAGTAAATTCAAAGCTAGGCAAGATAGAATATGGATGTCTTCGGCAAATTTCTTCAGTACAACGGTACCAATTGGTCAGTGGACAAAAATCACCTTGGAAACATCCTCATCTTCCTGTGGCCATCGGATTGTGCCCCGGGGGAACCGACATAGTGGACATTTCGCAATGCAACATCTCGAACACAAATATCTCAGGATCTAGATTTTTTAGCAAGATGGAATCTTCGGCAAAGTTGTTCAGTAGGTCAAGGGCTAACATGTGATAGGCTGCTTGTTTCGAAATTCTGCCACCAGATGGTGCTAGTGAGCATTTAATTTTTCAAACACCGATATCTCAAGATCCTGATTACCTAGAAAGATGATGTGATCGACAAAGTTGTTTAGTAGGTCAAGGACTAACATATGATAAGCTACCTAACAAGAAAAACTGCCACAAGATGGCGCTAGTGAACATGCAATATTTTAATCACGAATATCTCAGGATCCCGATTTTTTAGAAAGATGGTGTTTTCGGCAAAGTCGTTCAGTAGTTCAAGGGCTAAAATGTGATGATCTTCTTGATTCGAAATTTTTTCAATAGATGCCGCTAGTGAGCATGATATTTTTCGAACACAGATATCTCAAGGACCAACGTGTTAAGTGTAAATAAACCTACTCAAAATTCTTCCACATTCAATTCAAATTGCAATGGGCTGCTAGATTTCAAATATTTCCATCAGGCTAGGTAAAGAGCTCCAGGTTTATTTTTTTTAAGTACAGAATCTCAAGTTCCCAATTATTCTAAAACTTGACGTCTTCATCAAATTTATTAGGTAAGGAAAGTGCTCACATGTTATTGGCAATTATATTTTGAATTATGTAACCCTGCGCCAGTGAGCATTTAATTTTCTGAACATCTTATGATACTGATCATTTGGCCTATTGCTCAATTGTAACCACCATTGACAGTTCTTTGATTTCAGCACAGACAAAAAGGCGTCACACTCTCATAGGTGTCCATCGATCATTTTTTTAAAGACCGATTCGTTTATATGCAACCAACTGGAGGCTGCAGCGCTAGCGTCGTTTTCAGTAATGTTTGACGTTTACACACTACCGCCGCCTGTTGGCTCATCGGTCAAACAAAGTCATTTTAGCATTGGGCTTACACGTTTCGCGGCAATGATTTTGATCGTCATTTTTTTAAATATAGTCAAACCTGTATTAGTCGATGTTCCATAGTTCGGTATCGACTCATGAAACCATACTTAAAACAAAAAATCATAATTACTATAATGCTCCCTTTTATCTGCTTTCTTAAGAATATCTGTTCCATGAGTCGATGATCTTTTGAGTATCGACTAGAAATTTGACTGTACTTGAAATTCTGTAGTACATTCTGATGGGATTTTCATGCTGAATAGCGCCGTTTTCGAATCAAACGGTTAAACAATTTAGTTGAAGACTTCATTTTCATGATTAAGCAATCACGATCCTTGAAATTTGAGTTGAAAATATAGCATACTCAGTAGCACCATCTAGTGGAAGAATTCCCAAACAAGTGTGGCCCATCACAAGTTTGTACTTGACTTACTAAACTTTTGAACCGAGGAGTTTATATTTGGATGTAATCGGGATCCTCAGATATTAGCAATCAAAATATGCATGCTCAATAGCGCCACCAGTTGAACGAATTTTAAAGCTTGAGGTTCCTTGCATTTAGGCCTTCATCTTATGAACAACCTTGCCGAAGGGGTAATATTTCTTAGTAATGAAAATATCTCAGGATCATTTTTCTAAGCGATCAGGATCCAAAAATTTCTGCATTCGAAAAATTGCATCTTTAGCGTCGGTTTGTGGAAGAAAAAGTTGTTCAGAAGATCAGGGACAATCATTATTTTACAAAATCTCGAACTTTAAGGATTGAGCAAAGAAAGAATTTGAGCTACTGAACAACTCTACCGAAGACGCCATCTTTCTAAGTGATCAGGCTCCTGAGATATTTGCGAAATAGATGTGTTATGCTCATTAGCGCCGACTGGTGGCAAAATTTTGAATCAGCTAGCTCAAACAATGATATTCCTTGAGTTACCGAACAACTTTGCCGAATACGCCATTTTCCTAAGTGGTCAGCACTTAGGAAAGTTTCATGCTCACCATCGCCGCCTAGTGGCAAAATCCCGAATTTCTTGGCTAAAAGAATGATAGCCCTTGAGCTACTGAACAATTTTGCCAAAGACGTCATCTTTCTAGTGGTCAGACTGCTGGGATATTCGCAAAACCAAGGGTGTTGTACAAAGTACAACGCGCGACTACTCGCGTTACAAAAATTCGCGCGACGACCGAAAGGTTAAGCTACTGGCCAATATTAGCCCACAATATGCGTCGTATTGAAGTGCGCTTTTGGCCCACCCCTTGGTTATGCGACCTTGCCGCGATGGAAGGGCATAATCCATTAGCCCATATGATGGAAACCAAAGGCGTAACCTGTAGTGGTGGTATCACATTTTGGCATTTTTTGCTTGAAGCCGCGTCATTATTTATATGGCATAGACTCAATAATATCTCGGATGGGATCCAACGGACATTCTGCGTCATTAATAGAATTGATGCCCATTTCAAATAACTAATCTATCCGAAGTGAACATTAATACTATTGGTGACGATCAGTTTGCCTTTTGATAACCTGAACGATCCGTAGTAGCGTTGGGCAATTTTGAATCGATGTTCCGAAAATCGATGTTTCCTTTCCGATTAATCGATTTTCTGAATCGATGTATGGAACGGTGTCCAGCCATTTGGCCGAACGCCGTTTGGCCGAATGTCGTTTGGCCGAATGTCGTTTGGCCGAATGTCGTTTGGCCGAACGCCATTTGGCCGAATGCCATTTGGCCGAAAGGGTCATTTGGCCGAATGCCGTTTGGCCGAATCATGAACAAAAAATCAAATTGCTACAACGCTGATGTGTAGGATTCATAAGTGTGACCCAATAACTGATAAGCTAATTAATTTGTTGATTTTTATGATGTGACGGGACGTCACGTTTGTCACTATATAAGAGCTCCAAGAGAATGATAACATCGACCCTTTTATTCAGGACGAAGTTGTGATCTCCACACTTCACGTTAAAACTCTGAGGTGATGATTGATTCGCCACTGGATTACCAATGGTGTAATAAGGTTTCAAGAGTTTTTAATGATTTCATCAGAAATTTTTCCTTCTTTAAACAAAGGCTATTCTTTCTAGTTATACAGGTTCCATTACTATCAGCAATGACTGACCTTATATTTTAATTGGGAATTTTTCCTTCTTTAAATCATCGGCAATTCTTTGTTGTTGTACTGGTGAAATTAATTATTATATGCATTGCACTTATTTTAATTTTCATAAGAGATTTATCCTTTCATGAGGGAAATATTTTTCATAATTAATTTAATTAAAGCTTAAAATACGTTCTTTTCAAAACATATTTTTTTTAGCTCAAGGGTTAACTTACACACTCCGAAAAAATCATGCGATTCTACGTCTTTTGTGCTGGCTGCTTGGTCGTTCATAGAAGTTAATATTCAATGTTATCTTCTTTTCCAAGCAGCCTAGATAGCCGTGTAGTGTCGGTAGTGGTTGTCTCAACTGGCTAAGAATAACACTACGGATTGCCTGATCCTGTAGTAAAAATCTACTAATCAGGTAACCCCAATCCCAAGGTGTGATGCGACCCGTGCTGATGGATGAATGGTTGAGGGGGTTTAAAATATGCTCAATCGCTAACGGAGCCTGGAGAGCACCAGGGCGAACTCTCCAGTATGTAGCTCTTACTGCATTAGGGCGGGGCAATGATGCAGCGGACCGTCTTTCCCCAGCGACTCGTGGGACCAAAAAATGAGTGCAAATAATCAAACCAAAATAAAAGGTGTCGACTGCCTTCCTCAGTTCGAAAAAGGTGACGACTGCCTCTCCCAGTCGGATGAAACGGAAACAGAGAATGCTTTTGGTAAGCTTGGACTGACCGAAGATGAGCTTCTCAGTAGTTCGCATGAAAACATGGAAACCGACCTCCCTCTGACACTCCCGAACGACCCAGGACTCCATCCTTCGGTTGAACCAATGGACGACGAAGAGGATGGAATTACAGTCACAATAAACTTGACAGGATCGCAGCCATCAATCACAGGATCGAACGTCACCTCGGGTCCTATTGATGGGAAGACCGATCAACATCCAACAGATGACGCGAACAAACAAAAACCTACTGGCACCAAAAAGATCACTCGGAGCCAAAGGAAGCAGCTAAAAGCACTCCGACAAAGTGGCTTAAGCCGCCCTGAGGCCCTATCCAGAATCACGGGGGGTGAGGCTATGGTGTCAACTCCTTCGAAACGCACTCGGCAGGACCTTGACAAGTCTACAAATGCTGAAGAAGAACATAAGCAGAAACGGATGAAACAACACCTGAATCCGAGAAAGCGCGTTGGCAACAGGAAACCAACAGCTCAACAGCCTTGACGATCAACAAACCCCTCCAGAAGATAAAAAACAGACTAGTCTAAGCTACGGTGAAATTACCAGTCGCAGGAGAGTCGGAATAATCCCAAAAGACTTCCCCACGACCCAACTTTCAACGACTCAGCTGGACGTTCTCCAGGAGGCACTGCTGCTTCGGGTTGAACAACACGGAACGCGACAATGAAGCCCAAGTTCTCTAACCTTATCTACAAGTCTGGCCATATGGTTCTTATTTGTAAGGATCAGGAGACTGCGGAATGGGTAAGGAGATAACACCGTGCATTAATCCCTGGAAGGCGTTGAGTTGGTTGCAATGGATGAGATAAGATTCAACGTCCAGAACTGATTCGAGCCTCTTCCCTCAAAGCGCACAATACACCGATGGATCGTATCAAAGCTTCATCGAGAGTCAGAACGATCTGCTAACCAACAACTGGCGTGTCATGCAACGGCTCACTCCTAACAACAAGCATGTGGTGTGGGTCTTTAATGTAGATGGACCGTCCATGGAAAAACTCATTCAATCCAAGTTCATCCTCAACTACCGCTTTGGAGAAATACAGTTGAGGAAAGTAAAGAGCAACACACCCAAACTCCAATGACAATCCAACTGGACAGCCGACCCAAGAGAAATCTGAGGAGGCTCTAGTAGCATCCCACAACCAACTCCCACCATAACAGGCTAGCTTGTCTTCCTCTGATGGAAAGATGCATATTTGACCTCACTTCCTGGCCCAAGCGGTGTCACCTCAATGGCTCCCAATAAGGGCAGTGGAAATGTCAAAAGTGTAAATTGACCACAGGGGATAAGCCAGCAGGCCTAGGTAAGGAAAGGACAAAAAACCAAAATCTAAGACATCCCCAAAATCAAAAGTTGATGATCCGCAACATCCAAAGAAGGACGGCAAACGTACCGGAAAATGCGAAACGCCTCAGCAAATGATTAAAATCCTCCAGTGAATCTCCATCATGCTCAGTGCGCAACAGATGTGCTTTGCAGGAGATTCACAAAGAAACCTTTCCGTGGCACTGATTCAAAGAGCCATGGGTCAACAAAACTCGAATACAAGGTATTCAACTAAACTCGTGTAGGTTGGTATATGATGACAGCCAGCTCTCTCCCAGAGCAGCTATTCTAATACGCAATGATTACTAAATGTTTTCCAATTACAGAATTCATCAAAAAGGGACATCGTGGCGCTCAGGATGGAGGTTTCTACTGCTAGGGGCAGTACTGAGATCATTATGGTTTCGGCGTATTTCCCTGGCGACGCAGAAGACATTCTCCTCCAGAGATGGCTGCTCTTGTCTCTTACAGTCAAAAACACAACATCCCCTTCGTCATCGGTTGTGAGCCAATGCTCATCACCTGTATGGGGAAGTACAAACACAAATATCAGAGGTGAGCATCTTTTGCAGTTTCTTTCCTCCAAAAATATGACATATGCAATGTCGGTGATAAGCTACATTTGAAAACATCTTACGACAAGAAGTCCTTGATCTGACTTTATGCATCAATCCATCTCGGATAAAATAAAAAACTGGCATGTTTCTAATGAAATATCTATGTCAGACCATAAACATATAGTCCTCGAGTGGGAAGGGGGTCTAATGATTCAAAAGTCGTTTAAAGATCCAAGAAAACTGATTGGGAAACCTACTCAGCATTCTCCGTTCTGAAGACTATATAATAGAGCGAATATTCAGACTATTATACAGTTAGAAGCAGCTTCGGGATTCTATCTTTAAAAACAAAAATTCTAAATGCTTATCAAGAGAGCTTGTCGATCAAAACATTAGTTCGAACAGAGATGTTCAGGTGGAACTTCACCTTGATAAACTCAGGGAAACTGCTCGGAAGGAATTCAACCGAGCCAAACGCACTTCTGATTGGGTCTATACGAAAGGCTTGACAGGTATAACAAAGAAATGAGACGAGCAAACGAAATCATGGGTTCTCATGTGTGAAGCATTGGGAAAACTCCCGTAGCTGCTCGACTTCATAAAACTCTTTTCGAAGATCACTCCAATGGTTGGGAAGTCTTCAAAGGACTGACGTTCACTCACTGTGGAACCTCGTGAAACACTGAGTGAATGCTAAGAGTTCACTTTCCTGATTCAATCCCACAAACGAGTCTAAATGCTGAGGTGCCAGACTTGACGTCTCAGTTCCACACGGTCCTATCAGGGGACTCAGGACAAAAAGGGACGCAATAAAGGTTGCCAAAGAAGCTTTTACTCGCGATAGGGTTTTAGGGCAGTGAGATCTTTCGAGCCATTCAAATCTGCTGGCATGGATGGATCTTCCCAGCGCTTATCAAAAAGAGGAAGAGACACTGATTCCACACATGGTAGAGATTTTTAAGGCAAGTTTAGTTCTGGGACACATTCCAAATGATTGGCGTCAAGTTCGAGTTGTCTTTATTCCAAAAGCAGGAAAAAAGGACAAAACCAACCCTAAAGCATTCCGACCGATAAGCCTATCCTCGGTAATGCTTAAAATCATGGAGAAGGTATTATGCGAGTATATAGATTCTAAATTTATGAAAACTATGCCTCTTTCTAAATCCCAATTTGCTTATCAAAGCGGAAAATCAACGGTCTCAGCACTGCACACGCTAGTGAACAAGATCGAGAAAATCTTTAATGCAAAAGAAATCGCTCTTATAGCATTTCTTGATATTGAGGGCGCGTTCGATAACGCTTCTTATTCGTCTATAGGTTCGGCAATGTTGAGGAGAAACTTCGACCCATGCATTGCAACCTGGGTACATGCTATGCTAGCAAATCGACAGATCTCATCTGAGCTGAGTGATTCGCGCATTACTGTAATGGCTACAAGGGGATGCCCTCAAGGGGGAGTACTATCTCCCTTATTGTGGTCATTAGTGGTGGACGAACTGCTAGATAGCTTAGAAAGAAGGGGTTTTGAAGTTGTTGGATACGCAGATGACGTAGTCATTATTGTACGAGGCAAATTTGACAGCGTTATTTCATCAAGGATGCAAATTGCTCTCAATCACACACTCTCCTGGTGTCAAAAAGAGAAACTAGGAATAAACCCTTCAAAAACAACAATTGTACCGTTCACAAAAAGACGAAAGGTACAACTCCACCCTCTTTTCTTGAACCAAATACAATTAGTTTACTCAAATGAGGTCAAGTATCTTGGCATCACACTTGACGCAAAACTAAATTGGAACACCCATCTTCAAACAATCATAAATAAAGGTCTCAACTCACTCTGGGTTTGCTCAGAGACCTGTGGTTAAAACATGGGGTCTAAAACCCAGTATGATCATGTGGATCTATAAAACAATCGTTCGGCCTAGAATAACCTATGCGTCCCTTGTTTGGTGGCCTAAGACAAAGGAAGCTACGGCTAGAGCTAAGCTGAACAAAATTCAACGTACTGCCTGTATTGCCATAACCGGTGCAGTTCGTAGTACCCCTCGTTTGCCCTAGATGCTATACTCAATCTGCCCCGGCTGGATCAATTCATAAAGCTGGATGCTGAGAAAAGTGCTCTTCGGCTAAAACGATCAACAGTCCTATTGTCAGGGGACTTAACAGGTCACCTCAGTATATTAAACGAATTTTCGATAAATCCTATTGTTGAAAAATGTAGTGACTGGATGGAAAAAGTGGTAAACTATGACTCGCCATTCACGGTGGTCTTTCCTTCTCGTGAGGAATGGGAAGGAGGTGGACCCACCATTTCACCGGGATCTATTAAATTCTACACAGATGGTTCAAAAATGAATAATTTGACAGGGTCTGGAGTATACGGACCGAAAACCAAAATCTCTGTCTCTCTTGGACAGTGGCCTACAGTATTTCAAGCAGAAGTCTATGCAATCAAGGAATGTGCGCAGCTGTGTCTGAAAAGAAATTACAGACATGCCACCATCTGTATTTTCTCTGATAGTCAAGCAGCGCTTCAATCTTTGAAGGCTTTCACTTGCAACTCAAAACTTGTGTGGGAATGCATTCTTGCACTGAAATCCCTAGCTGAACGCAATCGAGTTAAACTATATTGGATCCCAGGACATACGGGTCTAGAGGGTAACGAAATTGCCGATCAGCTAGCAAGGAATGGATCAACCAATATGTTCATTGGTCCAGAGCCATTCCTTGGCATTTCAAACTCTGCACTAAACACGGAATTGAACAACTGGTTGTTCGGTCAAATTCAATCAAATTGGAATACAGTTTCCAATGCGAATCAGTCCAAAAGGTTCGTAACAATAAACACGACACAAACACAAAAACTTATAGGTCTCAACAAAAGGGATCTCAGAACATACATCGGTCTAATAACTGGTCACTGCCCAAGCAGATACCACTTATACAAGATCGGTGTCGTCCAAAACACAAATTGCCGTTTCTGTGACGAGACGGACGAAACCTCACAACACCTTCTCTGCTCTTGCAGTGCACACATCCATCGTAGGTTCAAAATATTTGGCAAGCACTACTTACAGCCAGCTGATATTTGGAACGCATCCCCAGGGAGGTGGTTAGCTTTATTAGGCTGATCACGCCAGATTGGGGGAACTACAACACTGCAACCTAGGACTTCTGCCCATCAATGGCAGATGGTTCAAAGTTCAGTCAAATGCGCAAAGTATTCCGGAGGCACATTTGCTACTGGAAAACATTGTGTACATAGAGTAATAGGGTATATCACAATAGTCCTAAAAAATGGACGCAGTGATCCCACACCCGACAGAAGAAGAATACGTCTTTTGGATGCACATAAAAGAAGCGAGCCAAATGACGCGAATTTGTGTCTTATTTTAAATACGATGGTGTCTGATTCGGGAAATGTCAATCATAGCGGCATCGTTTTCATGTCCTTCATCATGTAAAATTACATTTTTCTTTCAATACATCTTTGAGAACCCATTTTTACGTCATTTCATCACTTACATAATGTGCCATTCAGTCATAATGCGAATTACGTTCGGAGTGATTTTCATTATTTTTAAGAGTGTAGATGAGATGTCATTCTCCTCCAAGATTAAAATTACAACTTGGGAACTGAACACTGCACCGTTTCTTGAATATAGCAATAAACGACTCGGTGAACACTTACGTCAAAGAAGTACACTGTTTCTCCGTTGTGAAAAGAAGAAGCCAAGACTTGTTGATGTCAGAACTATGACATATATTACTTAGTACGATTCGAGGGATCGAAGCAAGCCGATCCTGCAGAAGGACGAAAAAGTTTTAAACTATTTCAGTTACTGTCAAAAGTTCAAACGCGATGCCAAAACATCTGTTGGTGACTATCACCACTAGCATAGGTTCAATGCTGCTTACATTTAGGATGTTCTTTTTTCAGCTCTGACTGTTTCTTCAACTAACACTAAAAAGCTTATGTATATCAATGATGATATTTCCTATTTTTATGAATAAGCTGAATAAGTTCTTTGAAATTCAAAATGAATTCATGCTAACTGTAGTTCACTTTTGTTTTCAATTTCGGCCAAACGGCATTCGGCCAAATGGCGTTCGGCCAAATGACCCTTTCGGCCAAATGGCGTTCGGCCATACGGCATTCGGCCAAATGGCATTCGGCCAAATGACCCGGAACCGTATGGAACACCTAAAATCGGGTGAATCGATTCTCTTCATTCGATTCATTTTGTTGAAATCGTTGAATATTTCTTAATGTGTTTGTCGAGAAGAAACCATATTTTGAACTAAGCTTGAAGTAGTAAATCTGTTCGATTGATTTTCGAAACTGATTTGATTGAAAGTTGTTGAAATCGAATGCAAATGTGTTTGGTCTCATTTCAAGCTTCATAAATGTCAATTTTCATCCGATTCGAATCGATACGAAAACATCGATTCAAAGGATTCGATTACATCGGTGAATCGATTCAGCAGTTCAAATGTGAATCGATTCAGTAACATCGATGTTTTGCACAAATTTGCCCAACGCTAATCCGTAGCCACTCTTACTATTAGCTAGCTAGATACATCGTTATCATATACGACGTAAGGAATACTTAGGAACTCTTAGGAAAATGACTAGTAGATTCACTGAGTAGAAATAAGTGGCGACAATCTTATTTTTACATGGTTTTTACATTGCCATAATAAGAAATACCTCTTTTGTAACAGCGGTATAAATAATCTAATTCCAGCTTCATTTTCGCAAAATTTACAAGTAGAAAGTAGGCGTTGTGAAGCATTGCATTTGCCACCGAAAAGTGAATCTTGTAGGAGACTGTAATAGAAGCCTAAGGTAACTTTACTCTTCAATATTCACTATAAAAATTACTATGGAAAGTAAGACGCTGAGATCGATCATTAGGGTACACTTGCTAGTTTCGAAAAATTGTTGAACAGACAAGGAAAGCGACTTTTTTCTTTAAGGATATATGAACGTAATGACCAATAAATACTTTTAACAACAAAAATGAAATTAACTAGAACTCTTACTAAACAGCCTAATTTTGTTAAGACTTGACAACAATTGACATTTAAGACGTAAAAGACAGGAGTAATCAGAATAGCACTTGAATGACAAATTATTCAAAACCATTTCGACTTGACAGTATTAGTAATGACACTACTACACTACTATTTCAAACAAATTCTGATGGAGCTGCTGATTTTCACAATGCTTCCTTTTCTCAGAAGCAAGGGAATATGGGTACTTTTCAAAAACTACCACGTCACAATACTAATAAAAAAGCAGTGTTCATGTGGGCGCCATTGCCTAGTCCGTCGGATATTGGTCCTGGTAAAGGGGAAACTTTTTTTTTTCTATCTTTATTAACGAGATTTTTAGCCCTGGGCTAGTTCATCTCGAGACCAACGGCTTTACTTCCCTTCCGAAGGAAGTCGTCACTGATTTTTTTTTGTGACTATCTCGGGGATGGGATTCGATCCCAGGTCCTCGGCGTGAGAGGCGTGTTTTCTAACCCCTACACCAGGTCCGTCCCCTTCAGAGGGGAAACTTGGCAAAAGCCAGACCGAGGGTTCAGCCTTGACAAGTTAAGCTGTCAGGCAGCTCCAACTAAAAACCATACAAAAAAATATATATCGTATTGAAGTGCGCTTTATTCCAAATGGATTCGGCGGAGAAAACCCCCACATGCCAAAATGAATCATGAAATTGCCCAAGTAGTTCTCTTCCATATGAACATAAAACATAAAAATTGAATCTTTCGGATTGCGAGGAAAAGTGAATGAGAAAAATAAAAAGGCAAATGGTTTTGTTGATGAAATATTCAGCTTTTTTTTATTAAACTGCTCTAGCAATTCTTTCGTACTTTTGCATTTACGATTCATTTCTTTAATGCTTGCATAATCACAATATATCTTAGTTTATGACTCACCCTCTTCTCTTACAGATTTCAGGCGTTGACTTATTTGACATGCGTTTCCTTTACATGTTTGAGATATACCTACAGTTGATGGTACAAGATTTTTTTTCTTTTGACATTTTTCTAAGTTTAAGAAAATTCAACCACTTTTCTTTTTTTCTTGTTTTCATCATATATACAAAATTATTGAACTAACTTGTATTCGAAGTATACACAAAACATTTTCTTTCTTCGTAAAAAAGATATCACTCTAATTTTTAGTTTTCAGCATTTTTATGCATTCACATTATCATTTAGATTAGATAAAAATAAGGTTATATTTGTTAGATTTCCATTACTTTTTGCCAAAAAATGTGCTCAATTAACGCGTGTTATGTTGCACAATAGATGATCCTTTTTCAACTATAATTCAGATAACTCTTTCCAACATAAACCTTCGGCTATTTAACAGAATAAAATGAATTGAAGCTAATTTTCTATCCTTACTTCCAGAACGGATTTAGGTCAATGAATTTATGATTTATACTGAATTTTACCATGGTCGCAAACCACTGTAACTGTACATAAGTCTTTCAGATTAACTAACATGATTTGTAATATTTAGAGAAGGAATGTATTGAATCAAGTTTATTGTGTTTAGATTAAGAATCAGGGTTACATGGTTTGGATGATGTATGGAACATGATACTATAAAACTAAAAATGAAATTGCACGGTGACCAAACAACTTTATTAAAAACATTTCTGATACCGATTGCCAAAGGAATGACATATACTGTAAGCGGGTATTTCATATATTGAACACTTGAATTGCAATGCGAGTTTCTACATATGAGGTTTTTTTTTTGTATTTGATGAAAAACTTCAAAAATATGGAAGGAATTTGATTGTAACCTTGTAAGCCATTATCTTTAGTAAGTGGTACATTCTAGAAAAACATATTATTATACCAACCCTTAACAGTTTACGGATAGATCCAGGAATATTTCGACAAATTGTTAATCAAAATTTAGTTTGAATTAAGGCATTAGACATTAAAACATGATATGCTTCGAAAATTAGAATTAGTACTCAAACTTTTGCAAGTGTATATACGTATTAGATACTATAATCAAACCTTCATGAGTAGATATTGAAGGGACCATCTATTCATGGAAATATCGATTCATGGAACAGGAATCGTTTGGAAAGTTGTTTCGAGGGACCATGATATTTCGCTTCTAGTATGGTTCCATGAGCCGATCTCCAGTCTTGGAACATCGACTCATGGAGGTTTAATTGTATTGTCAAATGTATTCGAATAGTTGTGATGGTCATAATGTAAACTGGAAATATTCAAGTGAACACATTAATTATGCAATTCTTACGAAGTTCGTAGTACAGTGAAACCTCCATGACTCGATGTTCCATGACTCGATATCGACTCATGGAACCATACTGAAAGCAAAATTTCATGGTTACTATGACCATCCCCTCAAACAGTTTTCCAAGGCATTTGTTTCCACGCCTCGATATTTCCATGAGTCGATGGTCCTTTCAGATATCGACTCATGGAGGTTTGACTGTAAAGCAAGTTACAAGCATACCAGATTCGTTTTGCATAGGTTTTCACAAATGTTTCCTGAATTTTTCACATTTTCTACGATTAATGATCGATGAATTCAGAGCTGATTGGAAAAATTTGAACAAACGATACAAGATGGGTTTCAATTTTCAGTCAGGACTTTGTAGAGGGACCGTAAAAAACACAATCAAAGCTAATCTTACAATCTAACATTTGTCACCTTCACAAACGGTTATAATTGCAACAGAAGCTATTTGTTTTAAGTGTAGAACATCTTATATTTTACATAATCAAAAAATAAAACCAAAAAAATATGTAAGCGAAAACTTTAAAGAATAAGTTAAATCAATGTAAATAGAAGTACATTTTCTTTTTAGTTTTTGCAATGATTTTTTTTTTTTTGAGTTTTCTTTGGGCAATATGATCCCGGTCACCTTTTTTTAAATAAAGCATTCTTGTGATTACCACTGATAAAAAGAATCGGGTACTCTGGTTTATACAAATCCTTCAGAAAAAAATTGGATAGCTTTGAAAAGAGATGCGTAAATTTCAGTAAAAACATGATTTGATAATTTTACTTCGTCTTATGTTTTGTAAAATACAAATAAAACAGACATGTTACATTTTAGTAAAAACAAATACCTCACAGTAAGAAAAGAACTCGTCACGTGAAAAATTCAACAATAGTTAACTAAAAAGAATTGAGTTTTTTCAGCGCTGCTAATCTCTAGGTCCCCACTTCACGAACATAACAATCTCGACAAACCCGCACCGCCTTAGTCAATCCGTATTTGGGAAGTGGTGCAGAGGCGCTCGAGCATACGCCACAGAAAACCCCACCACAATTCCGACAGTGATGTCGCCTCCTGAATGGTGTAAATGAAGAGGCACACGCCATGCAACGTGGCGCATCTCCATCTGGAATCCAACGGGGAGGTGCCTCCGGCATGCGGCGTTCTTCAGCAGATGTTCCATTCACTGGACTGTTCGGACTAGATCGACTTCGTCCGTACTCGCCTTTGGACCCAATTGCACTGTGTCTTCGGTGGCTATCACGTAAATTGGAATCTGTGGCTCCACCATTGTTTTCGACCACAATCGACGTTTCACTTAAACTAACACTTCGTTCTTGGACATTCCTACTGGAGCTAGAGCCACCACCGGTAACAACCGAAACAGAAACATTAACTGTCACACCTCCACTCTCTGCAGTAGTCATCATAGTGCGCGGAGCAGAAGAAGCTCGTATGGGAGAAGTGCCCGGAGATCCAAAAACAGAGTCATGCGGATCTTCTGGATTTACTTCCTCTGCTGAATAAATGCTTTGACTCGACCCTCCACTGTTTTGACCGGGAGTTATTACATCCTGTTCGCTAGCACGAAATTCAAACAAATCCGTTGGGTCTGGTTCCTTTGGTTTATCACTTGACGTCGGTGCTAACTCTGGTGGCTCTTCCGGTTCCGGAGGTGATGAATTTATAATGAACACACTTTTTAGCATTTGGCGTAGGTCGGCAGCAAAATTGGTTTGTAATTGATCGGCGACTCCTGCTATACAGACAAAGAGTCTATGCAGAAGGTTTTCAGTAGTTCTGGAAAAAAGATAGCAAACGTTAAAAACTTTACATAGAAAATTAATCGATATTGAATAAGAGGCTGTCTAGCAAAGAACAGAAGCATATTCTCAAAAGTTTAAAAAAAGTACTTGAACAAACAAAGTAGCATATGGGCTAAATTTTTCGACAAAAAAAGTTGTTTTCAAAAGTAAATTGATTGTTTATCAATAGTTTTAATATTAAAACGGCGAGTTGAATTTTATATTAATCTGCTTAGTGTGGAATCATATTTGAGTAACTATTGCATAGTATTTATCTCCATTTCGTCAAAAATCAATGAAGCCTGGAACTACTATGGGAAAAAAGGGCCCGGCCCTAAAACCGCATGATTAAGGCTAATTGAACAAAAAAATTGAGCCTCCCAATTACACTTACGCACCTATCCTTCCATGAGGGACGCTAATTGGAATCGCGGAAACAGTATATATGGGATAAGGTTCATTGATGTCATGAAGACATCATAGTAAGCTTTCCTGTTTAAGTGCGTAAAACACAAATACCGAATCGAATTGTGGCTCACATGTTCACTTATAGAACAAATATTTAATTGAAAACTTTAAACACTTACGTAGGTAATTTATACTAGCAGAACTGCGCTCACTGGATCTACTGGAGAAAAATCCAGTGAATCGTAGATCTACACACGATTGTATAACATTTTGCGGTAATCCACTTCGCGGTATACCATTTCGCGGTTTGTCATTTCGCGGTACGACATTTCGCAGTTAGTACCATTTGGCGGCATGTCAATTCGCGGTCAGTACCATTTCGCGATGTACTGTTTCGCGGTTTGGACCGAGAAGTTTCATCTATCCTAACAGAGCAATTTGAGGGGCTGCCTGTGTTCAAAAGAAGGGTAAATCACCGATGAAAATATTATAAGTGATAATGCCAACAATTTTCAGTGCAACTCGTAGGAAAAACCACACCGCGAAATGGTATGGACCGCGAAACGACATACCGCGAAATGGTACTAACTGCAAGACGGTAAACCGCAAAATGATACAAACCGCGAAATGGTACACCGCGAAATGGTTGACCGCGGAATGGTTTACCGCGAAATGTTGGACAACCCTACACACACTTCGTTGTTTCCACTTTTGGTGAATTGGGACAAAATTGTCCTTGCTCCAAGTGATCTCACAATTGCTTGCCACTTTCCTTACAGGACATTTACCACACAATTCCCTTCACGGGAAGAGTGGACGTCTGGCTATTTGGAAAGAAGTATATCAAACAATATAGTATGTTACACTGATGGCTCCCTTCTTGAAGGTAGAGCTGGTGCAGGAGTATATTCTCGTGAGCTAAGGCTGAATCAGTTTTACTCACTTGGTAGAAACTGCACCGTTTTTCAGGCGGAAATATTTGCTCTTATGTGTGGAGTGCAATCAGCACTTCAACAGCGCGTAATGGGTAAAGTCATATACTTCTGTTCAGATAGTCAAGCTGCTATAAAAGCTCTCGCTTCGGCCAACTCAAGGTCGAAGCTTGTTATCGCATTTCGAACTCAAATTGAGGAACTGAATTCAGTCAACTCTGTAAACCTTGTATGGGTACCTGGCCATTCTTCCATCGCTGGAAATGAATTGGCTGATGAGTTAGCTCGCGATGGAGCATCGCATGACTTCATTGGCCCTAAGCCGGCTATTCCAATTTCGAAGTGCTTGGGCGGCAACTCAGCACAAGCAATATTGGAATAGTTTGGAGTCATGTCGTCAAACAAAATTGTACATTACTGAGCCATCTCCAAGGGTGGCGAAGTATTTAACAAATCTGTCAAAGCAGAATTGCAGTCTCTTGGTCAGAGCGTTGACAGGCCACTGCCGACTCAACTATCACATGGCAAATATTCAGCGTGCTGACTCATTTGTGTGTGATAGTTGTGACTCCGATTATGGATCTTCGTATCACCTGATATGCAACTGTCCAGTTTTTTCGCAAATGCGATTCCAATTACTTGGTAAACACTTATTAAGTGAAACTGAATTCAGAAGCCTGAATCTTCAGGACATTCTGTTATTCTTAACCCGCTGTGGTAATGAGCTATAGGCTCTCTTTACGCTCATGCGTTTGCAGTGTCCCTTCCCTTTCCTCTCCCATCGGGTAGATGATGAAATAGGCTCAAATATGGCACAAATCTCCCAACTGGTGGGGAACGTGCCTTTGGAGCCGGCCTTCTGATACCTGATATATATCTATGCAAAACATTGCACCATCCTGAATCCTCAGACTAAGGAACTATTTCGACAACTCTAGCGCGATCTAGAACTGTCACAAGCTGGAAAAGTAAACAAAAACAAAGTACGCCTCTCCGTTTTCTCATGTGATGTAAATTTTCAC
>NW_018734702.1:0-31396 GCF_002204515.2 Aedes aegypti
AAGCTGAGAGATGTTTCTGTAAGAAGCTATCTCAGGTTCTTGGGAAGCTGGCTCAGCTTCTGTGAAAAGCTTTCTCAGTTTCTGTGAGAACCTTTCTCAGTTTCTGTGAGAAGCTTTCTCAGCTTCTGTGAGAATCTGTCTCAGCTTTTGTGAGAAGCTTTCTCCGCTTCTGAGAGAAGCTTTCTCAGCTTCTGTGAAAGCTTTCTCAGTTTCTGTGAGAACTTTCTCAGTTCTGTGAGAAGCTTTCTCAGCTTCTGTGAGAAGCTGTCTCCGCTTCTGTGAGAAGCTTTCTCCGCTTCTGAGAGAAGCTTTCTCAGCTTCTGAGAAAGCTTTCT
This sequence comes from Aedes aegypti, assembly GCF_002204515.2. Lineage (NCBI taxonomy): Eukaryota > Metazoa > Arthropoda > Insecta > Diptera > Culicidae > Aedes > Aedes aegypti. Next base: position 336 of record NW_018734702.1, read on the forward strand.
CAGCTTCTGAGAGAAGCTTTCTCAGCTTGTGTGAGAAGCTTTCTCAGCTTCTGAGAGAAGCTCTCTTAGCTTCTGAGAGAAGCTTTCAGCTTCTAGAGAAGCTTTCTCAGCTTCTGTGAGAAGCTTTCTCAGCTTCTGAAATAAACTTTCTTAGCGTTTGAGAGAAGCTTTCTCAGCTTTGAGTGAAGCTTTCTCAGAACCCGGAAAAATCTTTCTCAGTTTCCGGAAGAAACTTTCTCAGCTTCTGAGAGAAGCTTTCTCAGTTTTTGAGAAGCTCTCATTCTGGAAAGCTGAGAGATGTTTCTGTAAGAAGCTATCTCAGGTCTATGAAGCTGGCTCAGCTTCTGTGAAAAGCTTTCTCAGTTTCTGTGAGAACTTTCTCAGTTTCTGTGAGAAGCTTTCTCAGTTTCTGGAAGCTTTCTCAGCTTCTGAGAGAAGCTTTCTCAGCTTCTGAGAGAAGCTTTCTCAGCTTCTGAGAGAAGCTTTCTCAGCTTCTGAGAGAAGCTTTCTCAGCTTCTGAGAGAAGCTTTCTCAGCTTCTGAGAGAAGCTTTCTCAGCTTCTGAGAGAAGCTTTCTCAGCTTCTGAGAGAAGCTTTCTCAGCTTCTGAGAGAAGCTTTCTCAGCTTCTGAGAGAAGCTTTCTTAGCTTCTCAGAGAAGCTTTCTCAGCTCTTGAAGAAGCTTTCTCAGCTTCTGTGAGAAGCTTTCTCAGCTTCTGAGAGAAGCTTTCTCAGTTCTGTGAATTGTCTCAGCTTCTGAGAGAAGCTGTCTCAGCTTCTATGAGAAGCTTCTCCGCTTCTGTGAGAAGCTTTCTCAGCTTCTGAGAGAAGCTTTCTCAGCTTCTGAGAGAAGCTTTCTCAGCTTCTGAGAGAAGCTTTCTCAGCTTCTGAGAGAAGCTTTCTCAGCTTCTGAGAGAAGCTTTCTCAGCTTCTGAGAGAAGCTTTCTCAGCTTCTGAGAGAAGCTTTCTCAGCTTCTGAGAGAAGCTTTCTCAGCTTCTGAGAGAAGCTTTCTCAGCTTCTGAGAGAAGCTTTCTCAGCTTCTGAGAGAAGCTTTCTCAGCTTCTGAGAGAAGCTTTCTCAGCTTCTGAGAGAAGCTTTCTCAGCTTCTGAGAGAAGCTTTCTCAGCTTCTGAGAGAAGCTTTCTCAGCTTCTGAGAGAAGCTTTCTCAGCTTCTGAGAGAAGCTTTCTCAGCTTCTGAGAGAAGCTTTCTCAGCTTCTGAGAGAAGCTTTCTCAGCTTCTGAGAGAAGCTTTCTCAGCTTCTGAGAGAAGCTTTCTCAGCTTCTGAGAGAAGCTTTCTCAGCTTCTGAGAGAAGCTTTCTCAGCTTCTGAGAGAAGCTTTCTCAGCTTCTGAGAGAAGCTTTCTCAGCTTCTGAGAGAAGCTTTCTCAGCTTCTGAGAGAAGCTTTCTCAGCTTCTGAGAGAAGCTTTCTCAGCTTCTGAGAGAAGCTTTCTCAGCTTCTGAGAGAAGCTTTCTCAGCTTCTGAGAGAAGCTTTCTCAGCTTCTGAGAGAAGCTTTCTCAGCTTCTGAGAGAAGCTTTCTCAGCTTCTGAGAGAAGCTTTCTCAGCTTCTGAGAGAAGCTTTCTCAGCTTCTGAGAGAAGCTTTCTCAGCTTCTGAGAGAAGCTTTCTCAGCTTCTGAGAGAAGCTTTCTCAGCTTCTGAGAGAAGCTTTCTCAGCTTCTGAGAGAAGCTTTCTCAGCTTCTGAGAGAAGCTTTCTCAGCTTCTGAGAGAAGCTTTCTCAGCTTCTGAGAGAAGCTCTCAGCTTCTGAGAGAAGCTTTCTCAGCTTCTGAGAGAAGCTTTCTCAGCTTCTGAGAGAAGCTTTCTCAGCTTCTGAGAGAAGCTTTCTCAGCTTCTGAGAGAAGCTTTCTCAGCTTCTGAGAGAAGCTTTCTCAGCTTCTGAGAGAAGCTTTCTCAGCTTCTGAGAGAAGCTTTCTCAGCTTCTGAGAGAAGCTTTCTCAGCTTCTGAGAGAAGCTTTCTCAGCTTCTGAGAGAAGCTTTCTCAGCTTCTGAGAGAAGCTTTCTCAGCTTCTGAGAGAAGCTTTCTCAGCTTCTGAGAGAAGCTTTCTCAGCTTCTGAGAGAAGCTTTCTCAGCTTCTGAGAGAAGCTTTCTCAGCTTCTGAGAGAAGCTTTCTCAGCTTCTGAGAGAAGCTTTCTCAGCTTCTGAGAGAAGCTTTCTCAGCTTCTGAGAGAAGCTTTCTCAGCTTCTGAGAGAAGCTTTCTCAGCTTCTGAGAGAAGCTTTCTCAGCTTCTGAGAGAAGCTTTCTCAGCTTCTGAGGAAGCTTTCTCAGCTTCTGAGAGAAGCTTTCTCAGCTTCTGAGAGAAGCTTTCTCAGCTTCTGAGAGAAGCTTTCTCAGCTTCTGAGAGAAGCTTTCTCAGCTTCTGAGAGAAGCTTTCTCAGCTTCTGTGAGAAGCTTTCTCAGCTTCTGAGAGAAGCTTTCTCAGCTTCTGAAAGAAGCTTTCTCAGCTTCTGAGAGAAGCTTTCTCAGCTTCTGAGAGAAGCTTTCTCAGCTTTGAGAGAAGCTTTCTCAGCTTCTGAGAGAAGCTTTCTCAGCTTCTGAGAGAAGCTTTCTCAGCTTCTGAGAGAAGCTTTCTCAGCTTCTGAGAGAAGCTTTCTCAGCTTCTGAGAGAAGCTTTCTCAGCTTCTGAGAGAAGCTTTCTCAGCTTCTGAGAGAAGCTTTCTCAGCTTCTGAGAGAAGCTTTCTCAGCTTCTGAGAGAAGCTTTCTCAGCTTCTGAAGAAGCTTTCTCAGCTTCTAAAAGAAGCTTTCTTAGCTTCTGAGAAAGCTTACTTAGCTTCTGTTAGAAGCTTTTCAGCTTCTGATAGAAGCTTTCTCAGCTTCTGAGAGAGCTTTCTCAGCTTCTGAGTGAAGCTTTCTCAGCTTCTGAGTGAAGCTTTCTCAGCTTCTGAGATAAGCTTTCTCAGCTTCTGAGAGAAGCTTTCTCAGCTTCTGAGAGAGCTTTCTCAGCTTCTGAGAGAAGCTTTCTCAGCTTCTGTGAGAGCTTTCTCAGCTTCTGAGAGAAGCTTTTCAGCTCTGAGAGAAGCTTTCAGCTCTGAGAGAAGCTTTCTCAGCTCTGAGAAGAAGCTTTTCAGCTTCTGAGAGAAGCTTTCTTAGCTTTGAGAGAAGCTTTCTCAGCTTCTGAAAGAAGCTTTCTCAGCTTCTAAAAGAAGTTTTCTTAGCTTCTGAGAAGCTTTCTCAGCTTCTGTTAGAAGCTTTCTCAGCTTTTGATAGAAGCTTTCTCAGCTTCTGAGAGAAGCTTTCTCAGCTTCTGAGAGAAGCTTTCTCAGCTTCTGAGAGAAGCTTTCTCAGCTTCTGAGAGAAGCTTTCTCAGCTTCTGAGAGAAGCTTTCTCAGCTTCTGAGAGAAGCTTTCTCAGCTTCTGAGAGAAGCTTTCTCAGCTTCTGAGAGAAGCTTTCTCAGCTTCTGAGAGAAGCTTTCTCAGCTTCTGAGAGAAGCTTTCTCAGCTTCTGAGAGAAGCTTTCTCAGCTTCTGAGAGAAGCTTTCTCAGCTTCTGAGAGAAGCTTTCTCAGCTTCTGAGAGAAGCTTTCTCAGCTTCTGAGAGAAGCTTTCTCAGCTTCTGAGAGAAGCTTTCTCAGCTTCTGAGAGAAGCTTTCTCAGCTTCTGAGAGAAGCTTTCTCAGCTTCTGAGAGAAGCTTTCTCAGCTTCTGAGAGAAGCTTTCTCAGCTTCTGAGAGAAGCTTTCTCAGCTTCTGAGAGAAGCTTTCTCAGCTTCTGAGAGAAGCTTTCTCAGCTTCTGTGAGAAGCTTTCAGCTTCTGAGAGAAGCTTTCTCAGCTTCTGAGAGAAGCTTTCTCAGCTTCTGAGAGAAGCTTTCTCAGCTTCTGAGAGAAGTTTCTCAGCTTCTGAGAGAAGCTTTCTCAGCTTCTGAGAGAAGCTTTCTCAGCTTCTGAGAGAAGCTTTCTCAGCTTCTGAGAGAAGCTTTCTCAGCTTCTGAAGAAGCTTTTCAGCTTCTGAGAGAAGCTTTCTTAGCTTTGAGAGAAGCTTTCTCAGCTTCTGAAGAAGCTTTCTCAGCTTCTAAAAGCTTTCTTAGCTTCTGTTAGAAGCTTTCTCAGCTTCTGAGAAGCTTTCTCAGCTTTTGATAGAAGCTTTCAGCTTCTGAGAGAAGCTTTATCAGCTTCTGAGAGAAGCTTTCTCAGCTTCTGAGAGAAGCTTTCTCAGCTTCTGAGAGAAGCTTTCTCAGCTTCTGAGAGAAGCTTTCTCAGCTTCTGAGAGAAGCTTTCTCAGCTTCTGAGAGAGCTTTCTCAGCTTCTGAGAGAAGCTTTCTCAGCTTCTGAAGAAGCTTTCTCAGCTTCTAAGAAGCTTTCTTAGCTTCTGTTAGAAGCTTTCTCAGCTTCTGAGAAGCTTTCTCAGCTTTGAGAAGCTTACTCAGCTTCTGAGAGAAGCTTTCTCAGCTTCTGAGAGAAGCTTTCTCAGCTTCTGAGAGAAGCTTTCTCAGCTTCTGAGAGAAGCTTTCTCAGCTTCTGAGAGAAGCTTTCTCAGCTTCTGAGAGAAGCTTTCTCAGCTTCTGAGAGAAGCTTTCTCAGCTTCTGAGAGAAGCTTACTCAGCTTCTGAGAGAAGCTTTATCAGCTTCTGAGAGAAGCTTTCTCAGCTTCTGAGAGAAGCTTTCTCAGCTTCTGAGAGAAGCTTTCTCAGCTTCTGAGAGAAGCTTTCTCAGCTTCTGAGAGAAGCTTTCTCAGCTTCTGAGAGAAGCTTTCTCAGCTTCTGAGAGAAGCTTTCTCAGCTTCTGAGAGAAGCTTTCTCAGCTTCTGTGAGAAGCTTTCTTAGCTTCTGAGAGAAGCTTTCTCAGCTTCTGAGAGAAGCTTTCTCAGCTTCTGAGAGAAGCTTTTCAGCTTCTGAGAGAAGCTTTCTCAGCTTCTGAGAGAAGCTTTCTCAGCTTCTGAGAAGCTTTCTCAGCTTCTGAGAGAAGCTTTCTCAGCTTCTGAGAGAAGCTTTCTCAGCTTCTGAGAGAAGCTTTCTCAGCTTCTGAGAGAAGCTTTCTCAGCTTCTGAGAGAAGCTTTCAGCTTCTGAGAGAAGCTTTCTCAGCTTCTGAGAGAAGCTTTCTCAGCTTCTGAGAGAAGCTTTCTCAGCTTCTGAGAGAAGCTTTCTCAGCTTCTGAGAGAAGCTTTCTCAGCTTCTGAGAGAAGCTTTCTCAGCTTCTGAGAGAAGCTTTCTCAGCTTCTGAGAGAAGCTTTCTCAGCTTCTGAGAGAAGCTTTCTCAGCTTCTGAGAGAAGCTTTCTCAGCTTCTGAGAGAAGCTTTCTCAGCTTCTGAGAGAAGCTTTCTCAGCTTCTGAGAGAAGCTTTCTCAGCTTCTGAGAGAAGCTTTCTCAGCTTCTGAGAGAAGCTTTCTCAGCTTCTGAGAGAAGCTTTCTCAGCTTCTGAGAGAAGCTTTCTCAGCTTCTGAAGAAGCTTTTCAGCTTCTGAGAGAAGCTTTTCAGCTTCTGAGAGAAGCTTTTTAGCTTCTGAGAGAAGCTTTCTTAGCTTCTGAGAAGCTTTCTCAGCTTCTGAAAGAAGCTTTCTTAGCTTCTGAGAGAAGCTTTCTCAGCTTCTCAGAAGCTTTCTCAGCTTCTAAGAAGCTTTTCAGCTTCTGAGAGAAGCTTTTCAGCTTCTGAGAGAAGCTTTTCAGCTCTGAGAGAAGCTTTTCAGCTCTGAGAGAAGCTTTTCAGCTCTGAGAGAAGCTTTCTCAGCTCTGAAAGAAGCTTTTTCAGCTTCTGAGAAAGCTTTCTCAGCTTCTGAGAGAAGCTTTCTCAGCTTCTGAAGAAGCTTTCTCAGCTTCTGAAGAAGCTTTCTTAGCTTCTGAGAAGCTTTCTCAGCTTCTGAGAAGCTTTCTCAGCTTCTGATAGAAGCTTTCTCAGCTTCTGAGAGAAGCTTTTCAGCTTCTGAGAGAAGCTTTCTCAGCTTCTGAGAGAAGCTTTCTCAGCTTCTGAGAGAAGCTTTCTCAGCTTCTGTGAGAAGCTTTCTCAGCTTCTGAGAGAAGCTTTCTCAGCTTCTGAGAGAAGCTTTCTCAGCTTCTGTTAGAAGCTTTCTCAGCTTCTGATAGAAGCTTACTCAGCTTCTGAGAGAAGCTTTATCAGCTTCTGAGAGAAGCTTTCTCAGCTTCTGAGAGAAGCTTTCTCAGCTTCTGAGAGAAGCTTTCTCAGCTTCTGTGAGAAGCTTTCTCAGCTTCTGAGAGAAGCTTTCTCAGCTTCTGAGAGAAGCTTTCTCAGCTTCTGAGAGAAGCTTTCTCAGCTTCTGAGAGAAGCTTTCTCAGCTTCTGAGAGAAGCTTTCTCAGCTTCTGAGAGAAGCTTTCTCAGCTTCTGAGAGAAGCTTTCTCAGCTTCTGAGAGAAGCTTTCTCAGCTTCTGAGAGAAGCTTTCTCAGCTTCTGAGAGAAGCTTTCTCAGCTTCTGAGAGAAGCTTTCTCAGCTTCTGAGAGAAGCTTTCTCAGCTTCTGAGAGAAGCTTTCTCAGCTTCTGAGAGAAGCTTTCTCAGCTTCTGAGAGAAGCTTTCTCAGCTTCTGAGAGAAGCTTTCTCAGCTTCTGAGAGAAGCTTTCTCAGCTTCTGAGAGAAGCTTTCTCAGCTTCTGAGAGAAGCTTTCTCAGCTTCTGAGAGAAGCTTTCTCAGCTTCTAAGAAGCTTTTCAGCTCTGAGAGAAGCTTTTTCAGCTCCTGAGAGAAGCTTTTTTAGCTTCTGAGAGAAGCTTTCTTAGCTTCTGAAAGAAGCTTTCTCAGCTTCTAAAAGAAGCTTTCTTAGCTTCTGAGAGAAGCTTTCTCAGCTTCTCAAAGAAGCTTTCTCAGCTTCTAAAAGAAGCTTTTTCAGCTCCTGAGAAGAAGCTTTTTCAGCTCCTGAGAGAAGCTTTTTCAGCTCCTGAGAGAAGCTTTTCAGCTCCTGAGAGAAGCTTTTTCAGCTCCTGAGAGAAGCTTTCTCAGCTCCTGAAAGAAGCTTTTTCAGCTTCTGAGACAAGCTTTCTCAGCTTCTGAGAGAAGCTTTCTCAGCTCTGAAAGAAGCTTTCTCAGCTTCTAAAGAAGCTTTCTTAGCTTCTGTTAGAAGCTTTCTCAGCTTCTGTTAGAAGCTTTCTCAGCTTCTGATAGAAGCTTACTCAACTTCTGAGAGAAGCTTTATAGCTTCTAGAGAAGCTTTCTCAGCTTCTGAGAGAAGCTTTCTCAGCTTCTGAGAGAAGCTTTCTCAGCTTCTGAGAGAAGCTTTCTCAGCTTCTGAGAGAAGCTTTCTCAGCTTCTGGAGAGAACTTTCTCAGCTTCTGAGAGAAGCTTTCTCAGCTTCTGAGAGAAGCTTTCTCAGCTTCTGAGAGAAGCTTTCTCAGCTTCTGAGAGAGCTTTCTCAGCTTCTGAGAGAAGCTTTCTCAGCTTCTGAGAGAAGCTTTCTCAGCTTCTGAGAGAAGCTTTCTCAGCTTCTGAGAGAAGCTTTCTCAGCTTCTGAGAGAAGCTTTCTCAGCTTCTGAGAGAAGCTTTCTCAGCTTCTGAGAGAAGCTTTCTCAGCTTCTGAGAGAAGCTTTCTCAGCTTCTGAGAGAAGCTTTCTCAGCTTCTGAGAGAAGCTTTCTCAGCTTCTGAGAGAAGCTTTCTCAGCTTCTGAGAGAAGCTTTCTCAGCTTCTAAAAGAAGCTTTTTCAGCTCCTGAGAGAAGCTTTTTCAGCTCCTGAGAGAAGCTTTTTTAGCTTCTGAGAGAAGCTTTCTTAGCTTCTGAAAAGAAGCTTTCTCAGCTTCTAAAAGAAGCTTTCTTAGCTTCTGAGAGAAGCTTTCTCAGCTTCTGAGAGAAGCTTTCTCAGCTTCTGAGAGAAGCTTTCTCAGCTTCTGAGAGAAGCTTTCTCAGCTTCTGAAAGAAGCTTTTTCAGCTTCTGAGAGAAGCTTTCTTAACTTTTGAGAGAAGCTTTCTCAGCTTCTGAAAGAAGCTTTCTCAGCTTCTAAAAGAAGCTTCTTAGCTTCTGTTAGAAGCTTTCTCAGCTTCTGTAGAAGCTTTCTCAGCTTTTGATAGAAGCTTACTCAGCTTCTGAGAGAAGCTTTATCAGCTTCTGAGAGAAGCTTTCTCAGCTTCTGAGAGAAGCTTTCTCAGCTTCTGAGAGAAGCTTTCTCAGCTTCTGAGAGAAGCTTTCTCAGCTTCTGAGAGAAGCTTTCTCAGCTTCTGAGAGAAGCTTTCTCAGCTTCTGAGAGAAGCTTTCTCAGCTTCTGAGAGAAGCTTTCTCAGCTTCTGAGAGAAGCTTTCTCAGCTTCTGAGAGAAGCTTTCTCAGCTTCTGAGAGAAGCTTTCTCAGCTTCTGAGAGAAGCTTTCTCAGCTTCTGAGAGAAGCTTTCTCAGCTTCTGAGAGAAGCTTTCTCAGCTTCTGAGAGAAGCTTTCTCAGCTTCTGAGAGAAGCTTTCTCAGCTTCTGAGAGAAGCTTCTCAGCTTCTGAGAGAAGCTTTCTCAGCTTCTGAGAGAAGCTTTCTCAGCTTCTGAGAGAAGCTTTCTCAGCTTCTGTGAGAAGCTTTCTTAGCTTCTGAGAGAAGCTTTCTCAGCTTCTGAGAGAAGCTTTCTTCAGCTTCTGAGAGAAGCTTTCTCAGCTTCTGAGAGAAGTTTTCTCAGCTTCTTGAGAGAAGCTTTCTCAGCTTCTGAGAGAAGCTTTCTCAGCTTCTGAGAGAAGCTTTCTCAGCTTCTGAGAGAAGCTTTCTCAGCTTCTGAGAGAAGCTTTCTCAGCTTCTGAGAGAAGCTTTCAGCTTCTAAAAGAAGCTTTTCAGCTCCTGAGAGAAGCTTTTTCAGCTCCTGAGAGAAGCTTTTTCAGCTCCTGAGAGAAGCTTTTTCAGCTCCTGAGAGAAGCTTTCTCAGCTCCTGAAAGAAGCTTTTTCAGCTTCTGAGACAAGCTTTCTCAGCTTCTGAGAGAAGCTTTCTCAGCTTCTGAAAGAAGCTTTCTCAGCTTCTAAAAGAAGCTTTCTTAGCTTCTGTTAGAAGCTTTCTCAGCTTCTGTTAGAAGCTTTCTCAGCTTCTGATAGAAGCTTACTCAACTTCTGAGAGAAGCTTTATCAGCTTCTGAGAGAAGCTTTCTCAGCTTCTGAGAGAAGCTTTCTCAGCTTCTGAGAGAAGCTTTCTCAGCTTCTGAGAGAAGCTTTCTCAGCTTCTGAGAGAAGCTTTCTCAGCTTCTGAGAGAAGCTTTCTCAGCTTCTGAGAGAAGCTTTCTCAGCTTCTGAGAGAAGCTTTCTCAGCTTCTGAGAGAAGCTTTCTCAGCTTCTGAGAGAAGCTTTCTCAGCTTCTGAGAGAAGCTTTCTCAGCTTCTGAGAGAAGCTTTCTCAGCTTCTGAGAGAAGCTTTCTCAGCTTCTGAGAGAAGCTTTCTCAGCTTCTGAGAGAAGCTTTCTCAGCTTCTGAGAGAAGCTTTCTCAGCTTCTGAGAGAAGCTTTCTCAGCTTCTGAGAGAAAGCTTTTCTCAGCTTCTGAGAGAAGCTTTCTCAGCTTCTGAGAGAAGCTTTCTCAGCTTCTGAGAGAAGCTTTCTCAGCTTCTGAGAGAAGCTTTCTCAGCTTCTGAGAGAAGCTTTTCAGCTTCTGGAAGCTTTCTAGCTCTAAAGAAGCTTTTTCAGCTCCTGAGAGAAGCTTTTCAGCTCCTGAGAGAAGCTTTTTTAGCTTCTGAGAGAAGCTTTCTTAGCTTCTGAAAGTAGCTTTCTCAGCTTCTAAAGAAGCTTTCTTAGCTTCTGAGAGAAGCTTTCTCAGCTTCTCAAAAAGCTTTCTCAGCTTCTAAAAGAAGCTTTCTTAGCTTCTGAGAGAAGCTTTCTCAGCTTCTGAGAGAAGCTTTCTCAGCTTCTGAGAGAAGCTTTCTCAGCTTCTGAGAGAAGCTTTCTCAGCTTCTGAGAGAAGCTTTCTCAGCTTTTGAGAGAAACTTTCTCCGCTTCTGAGAGAAGCTTGCTCAGCTTCCGAGAAAAGCTCTCTCAGCTTCTGAGAGAAGCTTTCTCAGCTTCTGAGAGAAGCTTTCTCAGCTTCTGAGAGAAGCTTTCTCAGCTTCTGAGAGAAGCTTTCTCAGCTTCTGAGAGAAGCTTTCTCAGCTTCTGAGAGAAGCTTTCTCAGCTTCTGAGAGAAGCTTTCTCAGCTTCTGAGAGAAGCTTTCTCAGCTTCTGAGAGAAGCTTTCTCAGCTTCTGAGAGAAGCTTTCTCAGCTTCTGAGAGAAGCTTTCTCAGCTTCTGAGAGAAGCTTTCTCAGCTTCTGAGAGAAGCTTTCTCAGCATCTGAGAGAAGCTTTCTCAGCTTCTAAAAGAAGCTTTTTCAGCTCCTGAGAGAAGCTTTTTCAGCTCCTGAGAGAAGCTTTTTCAGCTCCTGAGAGAAGCTTTTTTAGCTTCTGAGAGAAGCTTTCTTAGCTTCTGAAAGAAGCTTTCTCAGCTTCTAAAAGAAGCTTTCTTAGCTTCTGAGAGAAGCTTTCTCAGCTTCTCAAAAAAGCTTTCTCAGCTTCTAAAAGAAGCTTTCTTAGCTTCTGAGAGAAGCTTTCTCAGCTTCTGAGAGAAGCTTTCTCAGCTTCTGAGAGAAGCTTTCTCAGCTTCTGAGAGAAGCTTTCTCAGCTTCTGAGAGAAGCTTTCTCAGCTTCTGAGAGAAGCTTTCTCAGCTTTTGAGAGAAACTTTCTCCGCTTCTGAGAGAAGCTTGCTCAGCTTCCGAGAAAAGCTTTTCTCAGCTTCTGAGAGAAGCTTTCTCAGCTTCTGAGAGAAGCTTTCTCAGCTTCTGAGAGAAGCTTTCTCAGCTTCTGAGAGAAGCTTTCTCAGCTTCTGAGAGAAGCTTCTCTCAGCTTCTGAGAGAAGCTTTCTCAGCTTCTGAGAGAAGCTTTCTCAGCTTTTGAGAGAAACTTTCTCCGCTTCTGAGAGAAGCTTGCTCAGCTTCCGAGAAAAGCTTTCTCAGCTTCTGAGAGAAGCTTCTCAGCTTCTGAGAGAAGCTTTCTCAGCTTCTGAGAGAAGCTTTCTCAGCTTCTGAGAGAAGCTTTCTCAGCTTCTGAGAGAAGCTTTCTCAGCTTTTGAGAGAAACTTTTCTCCGCTTCTGAGAGAAGCTTGCTCAGCTTCGAGAAAAGCTTTCTCAGCTTCTGAGAGAAGCTTTCTCAGCTTCTGGAGAGAAGCTTTCTCAGCTTCTGAGAGAAGCTTTCTCAGCTTCTGAGAGAAGCTTTCTCAGCTTCTGAGAGAAGCTTTCTCAGCTTCTGAGAGAAGCTTTCTCAGCTTCTGAGAGAAGCTTTCTCAGCTTCTGAGAGAAGCTTTCTCAGCTTCTGGAAGCTTTCAGCTTGAGAGAAGCTTTCTCAGCTTCTGAGAGAAGCTTTCTCAGCTTCTGAGAGAAGCTTTCTCAGCTTCTGAGAGAAGCTTTCTCAGCTTCTAAAAGAAGCTTTTTCAGCTCCTGAGAGAAGCTTTTTCAGCTCCTGAGAGAAGCTTTTTTAGCTTCTGAGAGAAGCTTTCTTAGCTTCTGAAAGAAGCTTTCTCAGCTTCTAAAAGAAGCTTTCTTAGCTTCTGAGAGAAGCTTTCTCAGCTTCTCAAAGAAGCTTTCTCAGCTTCTAAAAGAAGCTTTCTTAGCTTCTGAGAGAAGCTTACTTAGCTTCTGTTAGAAGCTGAGAAACCTTCTCACAGAAGCTGAGAAAGCTTCTCTCAGGAGCTGAGAAAGCTTCTCTGAGAAGCTAAGAAAGCTTCTCTCAAAAGCTGAGAAAAGCTTCTCAGCTTTGAGAGAAGCTTTCTCAGCTTCTGAGAGAAGCTTTCTCAGCTTCTGAGAGAAGCTTTCTCAGCTTCTGAGAGAAGCTTTCTCAGCTTCTGAGAGAAGCATTTCTCAGCTTCTGAGAGAAGCTTTCTCAGCTTCTGAGGAGAAGCTTTCTCAGCTTTTGAGAGAAACTTTCTCCGCTTCTGAGAGAAGCTTGCTCAGCTTCGAGAAAGCTTTCTCAGCTTCTGATGAGACATTCTCATCTGAGTATTTTTGATGAAATAGTTACCAGTTAGTATCTAAGACAAACGTGTCAGGTCGAAGTACAAAAATGAAACACATTGCCTGTCAAAAAAGACACTGTCTCATTGGTCGGTTTTGGCAATGCCTACTTTCACATCGTTTGAGTTGGATTACAAACAGGGCACTTTGTTGTTAGCCTGGCCGTGTTGCTAGTTCATAAGTTAGAGGTTTTATCAAAAGTTTGGAATTTTCATGAAATCTTTTTGTTTCAAATCATTTATATTTGATGTTAAGTTTACCGCATGTGCTTTTACAATGCAAAATAATAAAAACATGCATAAATGAAAGCAAAATAATGGAAACTGTATCAACTTTCTCTAAAAATCTCGCCAGTTTGAATATAACCTGATTTTAAATAAGCTTACATCCTCTATTGCACTGTGTGAATTAAAGCGTGCCAAAAAACAACACATTATGAATCTAGATATTTGAATATGTTCCAAGATTTATTTAAAAAGATACTGGTGCACTGGCTTTTGTATCGTCAAGGTTATCGACTGAAAAACAACGGGGCAGTCTTAGTGAGTTGTCACGTCCTGTCTAGGTTAGTATCTGCTTAAATACAACTAATTAGTGCTTTAGTGACGTCATGTTCACCCAAATATTGTCCCAATAACTACAAAGATAATTGAAGTCGTTTGAAAGAAAGAAGAAGGCATACCATTAAAGATACAATTCATTGTAGGTACCACGTAACAGAAAAAAAGATTAACCATAATGTATCCCAAGAACTTCTGTTCACGAAGAGACAAAAGTCATTAAATCACCAAGCCCACCATCGCAGTTATTTCCTGCATTGCTCGAGACGTTGTTAACGTATTCGCACAAAGCAATTTCAGGACCAGAATGACGCACCCTGGCGGAAGAATTCTGCGGAGCCATAGACATATTCGAACAGCAGTAGCGACAGACGGTCAATATTTGCGTTCAATAAAAGAAGCTGTATAGATGTGTATGTGAACAATCAAATAACACCCTTCGGTGGTTTTCCCGATTGGGAACGACACGCATGCATGAGTCTGTCAAGTCATGGCCATCTTTGTTTTGGCGGTGAACGCATCGAAGTCAACACGCTAACCCAAACCCCCGTATAGTCGGTTGCATATCACACCGAATGCGATATTGCCATATAATAACAATAAAATATGCGCAGACGGCGAACTGACCGTTTTTTCTTCGTTTCGCATCCCATTTGGAGCTCCCTTACTCGAAAAATATGAAGTATGAAGCTGGTGTGAGAACATCCCTTCTTACGTGCGTGGAATGAATGGTTAAACGAGATTCTACAACCCCATTATACAAGCATAAAGCACCCATCCGTCCAAGAAACGGAGGAAAAAATCCGCTTTCCTTCTTCGCAAAGCTCATGCTCGCCTACTAGACTAAACTCTTGCCGACTTGGCCCTTTTCTGATTCTGCAGAAAGTGGAAAAGCGCACTCAGGCGTGCCATGACTTTCCACCACTAAGTTGTTGCGGTCTTGTTCTTCCAATCCGAGCGAGTAGCGAATTGGCCGGCGTTGGAATGCCATCAATCTTTGGTCTGTTGTTAAGCGGACAATGGGGAACAGCAATGCGTGGAATCAAATCACTCTTTGCCACTTCGTAAAGAGAGATGGGTCCGAACTTTAATTACAACGTCATGGGGAGGGCGGGTCCGGCAGTCAGAGATGCCGAATCTACGGAATTTCCGTACATTTATTTAATAAAGAATCCGGAAGTTCATATACCTATGTTGCCAACACCAATTTTCCATTTTATCCCACTAATCGTACTGAGCACTGACCGGATATGTACAAAAGTTATGTTTTTCAGTGCTCTCTGAGCTTGAGCTTGCTTGCTTGCGCTTGATTGGCCGCCCGTGGATGCTTACTCCAGTATCGCCAGATCAGCTCACTTACACAAGGAACCAACCGAATGACTGCTTGAGACCTAAGCTTGAGACTAACCAGACCCTTCCTAGCTGCTTTTCACTCGTACATGCGAACTCTGTTCAACACACCGCTTTTAACCTTCTCGGTCATTTCTGAGAGTTCGTGTTCAGTTTCAACGTTCTCTATTTGTTTCCTCTGGATCTTTGGGTAAGTCCCAAGGTCGGAACGTACTAACGAATCATCATCTTCAGGCGCGATTTGATCAACTCTTAGGTTCTTCTGTATTGAGCGATGAGCATGAGCATGAGCATAGATGACCGTACAATTCGTAGTTGCTACATATCGAGAGCTCAATTTTCAGTCAATAACGGCGCCGGCCACGTCCTTACGATCATCGGGGAAGGGAAGGAATGTTAGTTGGACAACCGTTGTTACTAGAGACCGAGTATACCTCTGCATCTCCACAGTTGTCATGGATAGGATATGGGTTAGTGGGATAAGGTAAAAATCTGGAAGTCACCAATGGTTGATCCATGATATAATCACGCCTAATCGGATTCGCGATATTCGCGGAGGAGCAAGCGTCAAGGTCGAAGGATCAAACACAACTCTCGTCCACACGCAAGAAATTATAAATAAAAACTGTCACTTCTTCAGGTTCTTCTGTATTGTCAAGAAAGTTATCGAAAGTGAAATCGGTTCTCTTCCTACTGTAACAATATTTTTCACAATTTCCAAATGGTTTATTACAGTTTCACCAGTCAAATTGGACGACCATGTTAAATCCAATTCCTTCAGTTGGTTTTGGCTAGCTAACATGGGTTTGATTTGAAACGCTTTCCAAAAGTCCATTCCTAAAATTAATGGCTTTTTGATTTTCTGGTACTACTAGCGTAGCGATGACTCTCGTTTCGTCTCCAAGTGTAAACAATATATTTACATAACCGAGACAAGTATGTACGGTGTCATCAGCCGTACAAATTTTTACATTAGATTTTAAAACTTTGAAACCGTGCGCTTCTATCAGGTTTAGCTCGCTAATAACGCTGATTCCAGCTCCTGAATCCAGCAAAGCAAAGATATCCGTTCCTAATATATTTACTTTGATATGAGCGCAAGCACTCGGATTTACCCTAACATGTAAAATGGGCAAATTGGGTCTTCCCTTCCCCTCCGGTTTGGGAATCGTTTTCTTCGGCGAGATGTTTAGATTCGCCTGCGAACATCTCGCATCTAGTTGGTTGAACGATTTCGTGTCTGTAGATCTATAACTCGATGGTTATTCTCGCAGTTTCTTGTAGTGCGACCCATGTTTCCACAAGCATAACAGAATACCCGTTTGGGCTCTCTGCAGTCTCTCCAAATATGCCCGGGCGAAGACGTGCACGGAAAGCGGTTCCTGTTTTAAATGCAATGTTCTCGATAATATGGAAGAAATTTCTCAAAAAAAAGTAGCGGATAGTGCGTGTCAGTGGATATGGAATGCATTTTCATAGTGTATAGTGAAAAATTGTGAAATTATGGTATTTTTCGCAGATGTTTGATCGATTTTGTAATGGCTTGGCCGATGTGAAGTGAAAAAAAACCTGGCGTTGTCATTGTATTGGTGTTGTCGTGTGGGTGGAGTGAAGTGAGGGGTTTTTTATCTGAAGCTTGAATGACGTTGTTTGAATGGACTTATGCACGGGTTCACCTATTTGACGTTTAGCGGTGGCCGTGTTATTTATGACACCATGGGAACTAGTGAATTCGGCACCGCTCAAACGTCAAATAAGTGAAACTCGTGCATTGGCCATAGCTTCAATGGTGTCGAATGAACAATTTATAAATATTTCCTAATAAAGTTGTTCAATTCCAAGAATTTATATAAAATCATGTGGTTGAAGTGCGCATAGAATTTACTGGAAGCCATGGGTACCTCAGATCAGTAAGCGTGTGTGCGTAAAACTTAGCGCACAGACAAACAAGACGTAACACTTAGAACAAATCTAGATCAAAATAATAGTCACGAGGACATGTACGCCCAATGCTAAAATCGGTGTGTTTGGCCGACGGGTCAACAGATGGCGGCAGTGTGGTAAACGTCAAACACGAACAAAAACGATGCGAGCGCTGCGGGTGGCGGATTGGCTCGACGCCTAACATATTTTTTTGAATCGACCGTTAAGAAGGTGGTGCGATGCACGCAATGGTGAGAGTGTGACGTCTTGTTTGTCTGTGCTTAGCGCATCGAGCATTAATGTTGTCATAACAACGTACCGAAGAAGTGGTGTTACCGATATGGAACAACCTAAGCTGTAGGCCGACGACGTAGTAGCGCGGCGCGTCAAGCGATGCGTGACGCGTTCATCGTGTGATTTGCATAATATGCGACGAGTGACGCTATGATGTGAGCATTGTAACCGCCTTGTTGAAATTGCGTTGGGTTCGTAGTTACATTACAGGATATCACGAATAAACAATGCAAAATAAGTATTTTGTAGTTTTAGATCTACAATTTCCTACTATTAATGGACTGACCATTAATTACGTAACACATTTTTTTTTAGGATTTGTGAATTCCTTTTTGTATGAAAATAAACAAAAATAATTATATGGCGCGGGAGAAATCTCATATCTTATTAAATTTTTGCGTGAAGTAAACACAACATTAATGAAATGTTTCGCAAGTGCAGTATAGCATATAGTGTAAATAGATAACCATAAGAAAATAAAAAAAAAAGACTGACTGCTCACGAACAACAGCACAATCTTGAACAAAATCGCTTTTCAGATATTCAGAGCTTTAGGCAGATGCCTTGCTACAATAGATGGTAGAACCAAATATCATCATCATCATCTACAGTCTCTCCAATATGCCCGTCTTTAAGACAATTCCAACATCTGTATCTTGGAGTTTGTAAACGAGATTGTTGTCGAACATTCGAACTATTTTGTTGTGGATTGTTTCCTAACGTCCGTTTCGCTGCAAATTATTTCCCGCTTGTTGTTGAGGCGTCCTCCCTGGTTGCTGTCGCCTGTTCTGGACGGTGCATACCGGTGGATCATCCTCTTCAGAATAATCATCCGAATCATTTTCTGCTCCCGAATGATGAATTTCTAGCCTTAAACCCTGACCGTCCTACAGAGCGTTTGATCGTTAGCATCATTTTATGATTGATTTCGATCAAATGGTCTTCTAGATCCTCAATATTGATTACCGACAGTTTCGAACGATAATGGGGCCGCATGTTCTCCCATATTAGTTCGAACAACGTCCTAGATGAATAAGGGTCTTTCCAAACACTGGTTTAGTTTTTCGACCTCGGTGACGTAAGATAAAGGATTCCCCTCGCTTGTGTTCAGTTCCCTAATCTGTCCTCTGATGCCTCTATCTCTATTTGGGTTACCGTACCTAAACCGGATATCCCCTCAAACTTTCTCCAAGAAGTAAACCGTTCCTCCTTCGTGAACCACCAATCATACGCTTCACCTTTTAAGCGATGATGAATGTTCATTAATAGCTCCTTTTCTGATACTCCTTCGTGGCGAGCTAATTTCTTTACCCGTGTTAAGAAATCCTCTACTTGAATCGAGCGACTATCTCCCGAGAAGTTCAATTCCCAGTTCTGAACTCTCGACCGCCGATATCTACTTCTGTCTAAACTAGGCTTCTACTAGACGACGAATGTCTTCGATGACCTTCTCGTCTTTTCCGGTGTCTATTTCTTTCGCTTTCGCTACCCGAATGGAACCTGTTTCTGCTACTATCGTTATTCATTCTATTTCTTCTCGACCGATCTCCGAGACTGCTGGAACTTCTACGGCTCGACCTTCTATATGACCTTCTACGACTCGTACTTCTCCTCCTATTACCATTTCTGCTATCCGAATATCTTTCTAAACGATCTCTGTTCTGATGATGATGACGCTTATCTTCAGAACTACAACTTTCTATCATCTCTTGCGTACCTATACTGTCTCACTTCTTCTTTACTGTTTCCAAACCTGTCATTTACTCTGCGTCTTCCGTACCTTTCTTGCTCCAGATAATTACATTGCCTTTCGATTTCGTTATCGAATTTCTGCCTATTCCATACCCGACATTTATCACCTTTCCTATTTTCACTGTACCTTCAAATTCTTTCCTCGCTGCCGAATTAACTGCATTGCTTACAGGTTTCTTAACTCTGTGGGCCTGATCTCATCAGTTTCAACAGGTCGTATAAACCTTCCATCTTCACTTTCGTCAAAATTTAAACTTTTCATGCTCGTATTCGGATCGTATCCCTGTTCCTTTTCACTCTCTCTAATTCTGGCTCCTTTTCCTTTCGTTCTTTCCTTCCTTTCTCATCCCTTTCAACCTCTTTCTGTCTGTATTCCTGTTCTTTTCTTTCGCGCACTATCTTCTTCTTCTCTTTCTGCTCTCTTATTTCTTCTAGCTTTCTTTTTTCTCCCTAATCTTCAGTTTCTGTTCTTCTTACTCTGTCTTTTTTCTCCTTTCCTATATAACCTTGCTCCTTCTCTTCCCTTAACTTTTCTGGATCTTCTTCTGATTCACTATCAGGATTTTTGATTTCTATCTTATACCTTTCTAAACATTTCTAGTATTCGAATGCCAAGATCTTCTTGAATCTTAACTTCTACCTCAATCTACTGTGGCAGCTCTCGCGGCCCTGGTCAAATAATGCCGTAGCCTTGAAACTGTCGCTAGTTCTATCTTCTTACTCAACATCTCCTCCAATTCCAAAATTTTCTTTCCAATTGGGTCCTAAAATGTTTGATAAAATCTTGTATTCATTCAACAACACGGAAGAGCATGTTATTTCAACTACTTTAGCAATTTTCCCGGTCAAATAACGGCTATATCATGTTTAAACATTAATTTTAAAATGGGTCCATAAATGAACCTTGACACTTGAGATCATGTTTGACGTTCGCTTAGTCGACAAAAACACCAGGGGTTTTAGTTTTAACACTGGGGTTGTTCCTATCTGACATTTCGGAAGGGACACGGAAAACAAAAATTCACCCAAAATTTGAGTTTAAGACAAAGGGTGTGACAAAATCTAAAAAAACATAACAAATGTTTTTCGGGCTTAAACCAACGGAAAACATTGGAAAATTGAGTAAACATGTGTTTTTAGCCTAAACATAAGCATTTGGCACTAAAATCGGGACAGGGCTTTAGGACCCTATTCGTAAATTGTCCTCCATGATATTAACAATTGGAGCATAAGATGGCTTAAGCTTCCTATCTTCATTTACCAACCTTCTCAACAATCGCCGCTTGTCCTCCAAACTTTCTCTTTTATCTGGTCGCATATTTCGTAATCTCAATTCATAATCGACTTCATCTTTTAAGAGATGATCAGCCGTTGGCAAAGAGTAGTGCGGTTTCATTTTCGGAAATACCATTGCAAAATCTGGAACTGTAAATAAAGACTTAAACTTTCAACAAAACTCTTTCTTCAATTCAATAAATATTCTTCAATTCAATAAAGTAAATTCATATTCAAACAAACTAAATTTTAAGTAAATTCACTGCAAACAATATCTAAAAGCAATTTTTCTTATTCTAAAATTTCAAATCCAAAATATAAACAAAAGAAAAAATATGAAAAACCAAAATTCCTTATCCTAAATATTCAATTCAAAATATAAACAAAAGTCAAATTCAAATCAATTAAAAACTAGATCAAATTCAATTCATATTTACTAAACCTAATGGAATTCAAAATAAAAAGCAATTAAAATTCTATAAGATCATGCAAAACAACTAAAGCTAAATCAATTCAATTCATATAACGTAATTCTAATAAAAAAATCAAAGAAAATAAAATCAAAAATATCAATAAAAGTTTTAAATTCAAATCTGCAATACAAGTGACGGTAGCGTTCTATTTTATGATCCAACTGAATGAAACGTAAACTTTTGACGTTGGGCGCCACTGTAACCGTTTGGCGGAAATGCTCGAGGTGTTGTGACAACCGGTGGCTTAAGCGCCACTCTCGAATCCGAGAGACCATCGGTCGATTTTATTTGCCCGACTACTGTTGACTTTTAACCTCAGGGGTCCTCGAACGGTCGCTGGCTCAACTCAAATTTAAATCGTACAACTAAAAAGACCTAACTTTTCCCCCTCCGGACAACAAACCCACGAAACTCGTTCAACCCTCTGGTCTCAACAGAAAAAAACTAAAATGAAAATTAAAATCAAAGTGTGAACGGAACGGAAACTAAGAGCAATTGGAATGGCTTCCTCTTTTGCACCTAAACGGAAACGGAATAAATGAAATCGTAAACTACTCGATTTTCATAAAACATCACAATTAATTCATCAATTTATTGAACTTCGGGTTGGACTTCTAACTTGCGTTTGGACGGGATAGTGATTCACTAGATCATGGCCATTGTCTAACTCTAACACACACCTGCGCAGGATTTTCTTCGTCGACTTGTTGCTCGTTGACGACTAGAAAACGCCAGGAACCTCGGCGATGGCGGCGGGAACCTTCGTAACGATGGCGACGAGAACCTTCGTTGAAATGGCGGCGAAGGGGAACAATTTGCCGTCGCTGCCCGATTAGCTTGCAGCGAAATGAGTCCGTGCTGGTATGGCCGAAATTAGAGTTGCGAAGTGGGGTGGCGGCTGGACGGATGGCCTCCGATTCTTCCGGAGAGCGATTCGCTACGACTGATGTCGTGCGGCCCGGGAATTGACCGTCTGCCTCCGGACAAGGGCCAACGTACCTTCGTGCGGCCTCGCGTATTGCGCTCTGACCGCCCGTGATGAAATGAACCCTTACCGTTGGATCAGGTCCGGAATCGTGGTGCGCAATAGGGTCCTAAAGCCCTGTCCCAATTTTAGTGCCAAACGCTTCAGTTTAGGCCAAAAACACATGTTAACTCAATTTTCTAATGTTTTTCGTTGGTTTAAGCCCAAAAAATTTTTTTTAGATTTTGTCACATCCTTTGTCTTAAACTCAAATTTTGGGTGTATTTTGTTTTCCGTGTCCCTTACGAAATGTCAGTGGTCGAACTAAAACCCCTGTGGTGTTTTTGTCGACTAAGCGAACGTCAAACATGATCAAAAGTGTCAAGGTTCATTTATGAACTAAATTTTTAAATTAAAGTTTAAAACATAATATAGCCATTATTGAGCGGGAAAAATTGCTAAAGTAGTTACAGTAACATGCTTTTTCGTGTTATTAAATAAAAACAAGATTTCATTAAAATTGAGGACCCAATTGGCGACGCAACGCACGATCCGCGCTCTCCAATATTGTGGTCCGTTAGAATTGACGTAAAGGGGACCTCCGTCGATTGATTGGCGATCGATGGTCGTTCTTCGCTCCACTTTCTAGCGAAACACCACACTCCGTTTAGCTACCCCTAAGGGCGGGCCTTGACGGTTGCACGGACTCAGGAAAATCCACAAAATAATCTTCGTCGACTCCGGTCGACACACGAACTCCAGCCCTACCCAAAAAGCGCTAAGCGCTGGAAAGTCCAACACGAAATTGACTTTAGTAAGCTAAATTTTAACAAAAATCGAGTATTTTAATAGAAATTACCTTTTGGGTGTACACTGAATAAAATTCCACAAGTCGCGAATGTCGGACACACCGACTACTAACGAATCACTAGAGGACAAACAAAGCACATAAAAAACGTTAAGTACAATTTAAAACATCACTCTAATTACTTTAACTACCTTTACTGTAAACGTTTGTGAAAATGGTCACTATAGAAATAAGAATTATCACTTGACCTAAACTCGCGAAACTTCTGGAAACCAGCCAATTTGGAAGCGAAATGACGGAGTCTCAGTTTTCTAACAGACAAGAAACCTACACACTTAGAATAAATCGCAGTATCCTGTGAAATAAATCACCGAATTTGAACTGTAAACAATAAAAATACAGATTTTCTGTGAATCTACCATTTTACCGACAAAATCCGTGAAATCAACTATTTTACCGGAGAAAATCGGTGAAATCTACTATTTTACAGGGAAAAAATCCGTGAAACAAACATTTTACTGTAACCCTGTGAAATACTGACGAACAGTTCGGTAAAATCATATATTCACCGAACTTCTGTGGAATCGTGTGACAGCCGCTCTGGCAGGCATGAGTTTCCTTTTGTTTCGGTTTGCACACACTTACAGCAGTGAAAGCTAGCTTAGTGGTAGCAAGCCTGCTTCCTGATCGGTAGGTCGGGAGTTCGGTTCTCGGTCGAACCATTTTCTTGTTTTTCTTATGATTTTGTTCGACGATTTTACAGATTGTTCGGTGTTTTTCACCGAACCTTCAGCTGTTGGATTACGGTGAAATTTCACCGTAATCCGTATTTTTTTAAGTGTGTACTTACATAAAGAACCTATTCTTTAATCTTTTTGCGCCCAATTAAATTTGAAATGGCGAGAGTTCGCGCCTTCGGTAAACGAACAAGCTAAACGAATAAAAATTACAAAGGTTTCCACGTCACTACACATATCCCATACTGGGGTGACGTCAATTTAGTACATTTAGTCAAGACCAAATCTTATCGATACTTTACGTAACACTGAGTTCAATCAAATTCAAATTCAAGTGAATTTGCTGAAAAGATAAAAACGTCAAAAGTTCACAAACTTTTCACTATATTTTTTTAAGAAAAAACGTGAAACCTTACAATTTTAGACAACAATGGCGCTTGCCACGTCAGAATGCAGACCATGTGGGGAAGGGGGAAGAAATGATGTTGCACTTAGGCAGCGTCCATCTATTACGTAACGCTAAAATTGAAAATTTTCGACCCCACTCCCCCCGCACCCGTAACGCTTTTTGTATGGAAATTTTAAAAATTTTTGTATGAGTCGTAACGCTGAGCTTACTCCCCCTCCCTAGAGCGTTAGGGGCGATCCATTAATTACGTAAGACATTTTTCGAGGTTTTCAACCCCCCTTCCCCCATGGTAAGCTTTTTTGTATTGAAATTAAAAAATAATTGTATGCCGCGTAAGAAATCTCAAAACCCTCCATAAACCCTTACATAATTAATGGACAGCCCCTTACGTGATGCCGCCTTATACTGGCCCACGGCATAAAATTAACAAGGAGGCTCTTTACTAATGTAAATATAGTTGATTATAAACATGTGCGTCACTTATCTACCATATACCTACCGGTACCAATAGATTTTTTTCGTAAATTTGTTCGAGTGGATAGGAATGACGTCGACAAATAGCTGTCAGTTTTTCGGAATATATCCCTCTAATATAGTACAACCGTGATACTGGCCCACTGTAGACCGTGGAAGTTCGACAAAGCACATTCGACTGCATTACGCCAGTTCAAGCAGAAGTGTATGGATTGGGGAAAGGCATGGCAGAGAGGTTAGCTTTTTGTGGTTATCAGACTGCCTATGTATCAGGCGTAAGGAGAGGCATGCGCGTGGAAGAAGGAAGCGTTAGGGAAACGGTTTCTCGTCCGTCTCTGGTTCTAGCGTTTGCTATGAACGAATAGTTTGAGTGTGATAGATTAAGAATGGAAGATAGAAGCAAATGAGATATCAATACAAAGTCGAGGAAAAAGGACGGGCCTGGGATTGAACCCATGACAACCCCGTCGACTGCCGTGGCCATGTTTTCAATGCTCTCTGATCGTCTCAAAATAACTATTGAGAAAATGTAAAATTGTGTGCTTCTTCCTATGCTACACACGGTGCGTTCTCAACGCAACCTCTTTTTACGATTCTCCTACTAGCCACCAGATGTCGACGTGATCGTTAAGCTTTGAAACTATTAGCCTATTCCCTATAATGATTCTTCAATTGAGTCAATTCTACGGAATCAATGAAGAGACAATCTGGCAACGCTGCTGGTAATCGAAGAACAGACGCAGGTGACCGTAGCTGGCGGAAAAAAAAATCACCGCTGTCTCTCGATTTCCCAGCATCTGACATTAGTATTCAGTGCTGCTGAGTTCATTTGTTAGCGCAAACAAACTGTTGAGCGGGTAATCTTGGTTGTAGGTAAATGTGGTCCGAATTTTACGAGGTTCTTGCTAGATTTCGCGGGAAACGAAGACATAGACAACGACCAAACCGGAGAATGCTTCATCCGTGTCGTTTTCTAATTCGTGTCTTGTTGATTACTGAGTAAACGGCGCAAAGTTTTTCCCTCGGATCTAGCTGCCAATAGATGTACAGATGGAATTCAGTGAAAGCAAATAGCACAAGTATTCGTCTTCTTCATTTGGACGATATAGAGTGGATTCGCGAGTACCAAGCCAAGCAATTCGACGGACTCGTTCGGAAAATGCAATTAATGTGATTCAATTTATTTTACCAGATAACAGCCAAAGAGAAAATCGCCTCATTGATTGCTCGGGCAAGCTGGCCGCAACACGCAGTGGAATTAACGATGATACACGTTGGAAGTTCACTCAAAACAGTGACCAATTCACATAATTCCTCATTTAAATCTAAGATTCCTGGCTAGATAAGGTTGCTTTGATTTGCTACTCTGAAATTGTCTAAAGCTCTAATTGATTTCTCATTTCGATGTATTTTCTACAGTACGGTTATGACCTTGTCGAAATGCGCTCATCTCATAAAACGCCGTTTTTCTGCTACAAACCAATACAGAATCAGTGTTGTTCAAGTGTCAATTGTCACTTTGAATAGTCCTATGTTTAGCGTGCCTCACATTTTATGTAATCCCCCCATATTCTGGTAGCCGGTCTCGCCAGCTTCTCACAGTAATTGCAGAAATTGATATTCGTCGTTGGGTGTGTCGTGGACGTTTGGATTCCGCGACTCGGAAACACCGCTTCGAGTGATGAAGTTGTTTGCCGAATGTTCCGCCCTCTTCCCTACTCGACTTCGAAACGGGCCAGTTTCGCCATCAGCGGTTTCCGACAGCCTTCACCTTGAAAAAAGCTGGCGTTGAAGAAAAAGAAGCAACCGTTGCTAATTGACCATTAATGATCTGCTTCTTATTGCTCTTGCGCACTCTGGCCATTTGGACAATTTCACTCGCTACAAGCGTCTCCATCGGGGACCGACTTGAACATAAGTCAAGAGTTGACAAAAGTTTTACGCTTTTTTCTTGCACGGTAATGTGATCGTTTATTGTTAGATTCAAGCTTTTTTATTGCCGTTTGTTCAGCATCGTGTGTACAGCCTGTAAAATACCGAAGAATCCATTGTTGAGCGATACTAAAACCAGATGACAAAAGTCGAGCGGTTTGCTCCATAGTAGGCGATGGAGCAAACAGTTGAGGCCGAGCGGGATGTGGTGGGCAATTCATCCTAGTAGGCTTTCTTCAAAACATAATGTCAAATATAAATATTGTGTGCCTTTTGAAATAATTTTTCTCATTTCGGAAATTATGGTTGAATGGGTTCAACAACCGCTGCAAAAGCAGCGTACAACCATTTTTATGTGCTTCAAACCAAAGCGATGTAATGGCTTGCAGAAAAGGTAGATGAATAAATTTTCTTCTTGTAAAATGCTTGGCTTGGTAAATTTAAAATGTTTGTGAGTCATCTGCAAATTGGCTTCATAATGGAGTTTGTGACCATTAATTCGAAAAAACTACGAGTAACATTTTTATTTTGCTTGTAAGGAGGGCAATAGCTATATTACCCTTTTCGTTTTTAAATTTCGCTAATGAGTTATAAGTACAAATTTATGCAGCTGCAAGTTACTTTAAATTTGACAGCAGTATCTGGAATCAATCTAGACTGTAGGGATAGTGAAAGGCAAGGAATAAGATATAATTCAAATTATAATAATAATTTGTTCGATGTTGAAGGAAGATATAGTTCAGATCGTAGCAGGCAGTTGTTTCTGAGTAAGAAAAGCATAAGTCAGTTTGTTGGTGTGTTTTGGAGAAAATAACGTGTTTTCTGTAAACAAGTGAGAATTAGTGTTTTTGAAATAACAATTATTATCGAAACTATGTGAAGATGGCTCGAGAAAAAGACAATTCACTACATGCGCAGCTGCTCCCAAAACAAATAATGTGTCAAGAAGAGCGGGTGGATAAATCGTTTGCATAGTTTTCATCACTTGGTGTGCATTATCTCAACAAGTGTTCGGAATTGTCTACCGGACACTTTATGCTGCTACTTTCTTCGAACTGGAAAGTGAATTATGAGTTTGGAAAGAAAAAGTGCAAAATCTTTCTTTGAAAGTGCAGAACGTGTGGATTTTGATTTTTATGGAGTCCTAAAAAGGAATACGCGTCGGTATTCGAACGACCAAGAGGTGGTCGTTGCATAGTAACCATTGTTACATAAATGATTCGAAGTCCAGGTAGGTGACGAGCAGTGCGTTGAATGTATGGAGATGCGGGAACAAAATTCAAAACTAGAAGTAAGCCATATCAGTCCTAGTATGAAGGGAAAAGTTGTTCTTGGTGAAAAGACCTATAATTTTATAAATGATGCATAAACACATAATCGCAAAACTGTTCAAGCGCTAATTTAATTATTTTCAAGAAAAATCTTACAAATTTACTAAATTTACTCAGAATGACGTAAGAAGTTTTTTTGTAAAAATGTCATTTTTTACTCGTAACTGCAAAGTGTCTTATGCGCCGTAAAATGCATTTTTCAGTTTTCAATATAATATTTGAACAAAACTATGATAAAGAATACAGTTAGTTATAATGATTTATTTCAATATATTTTCCGTAAATGAACATATCATCAATAAAATTTAAAAAAATAACAATTGACGAAATTTGGTACAATGAATACATAAATTGTGAGCAAGACTGGTTCACGCAATGTTTACGTAAAGTACATTCATCCTTTATTGGGATCAGTTATTAAATTATGAATTCTAGGTAAACATAGCGAAAATATAAATATATTCTTTGTTGTAATAATACAGTTTCACCAATATGAATCATCTTCAAGATACAATTCCTTTGGATGTTAGTAAATATATGGGTAATAGTAGTGAGCGTAAAAAATGCCGTATATATATTTACTACTAGTGGTCCCGGCAAACTTCGTCTTGCCATCAAGTAGGCTGTTGAAAAACGCTATTGATTGTCGCATACAAAATGACAGTTTCATTCACACTTGTTTTTTTTTCAACTTTCCCGGTGAATATCCTGGGATTTTCATACACACAAACACGTCGAGACCCTTGACAAATAAAACGGAGAAAGAATCATTCAAATCCGTTGACCCGTTCGTAAGCCATTTCGTGACATACAACACCATTCCATTTTTATTTATATAGATTTTGTGAATAAGAGATTTTTGCACTTACAACCAATGCGGCTTTTAAGAATGCATATAAAAGATGGAAACAATCAAAGTAGAGGTCAAATCTAAAAATCATATCACCTGGGAAGGTAGTAAAAATAAAATAAAAAAGTACCCTTTGATTAAAAAATACAAAAAAAAACGTTTTCCTGAAAAGGTAAACTATAACAGAGCAAGTTGCCTGAGATAGGCTAAACTAAAAAGTCTCCATAGATGGTACGTTAAAAAAGCGAATCATCTGAGAAGGTAGTTAATCCAAAAAAAATCTCCTAAGAGAATGGTAAAAAAATAATCGAAATATTGTGAATTGGGTCCTTAATGTTTAATGAATTCTCGTTTTTATTCAATAATACGAAAGAGCATGTTCCTTCGCAATCTACTTTAGCAAGTTTTCCCGCTCAATAACGGCTATAAGATTTTTTACTTCAATTTTAAAAATGGTTCCAAATGTCAACTTGACATTGTGATCTGTTTGACATTCATTTTTCTCGACAAAAATGCCACAGGGCATATAAGTTTTTAACACTGGGGTTGTTCCTATCTGACATTTCGGAAGGGACACGGAAAACAAATATATTACCCAAAATTCGAGTTTAAACCAAGGGGTGTGACAAAATCTCAAAAATCATAAAAAAAATGTTTTTTGTACTTAAACCAATGAAAATCATTTAAAAATTGAGTAAACATGTGTTTCTGCCCTAAACTTAAGCGTTTGGTAATAAAATTAAGACAGGGCTTTAGGACCCTATTATTTGAAAAGTAGGCTATTCTAGTGAATCAGCTTCAGAGCATGAGAATGTAGAATATAAAAACTTTGACATGGTGGCTCATAAAATGGGCATCTCATGAATATGTAGCTAAAAAAACAGTGAATCAAAAAGCGAGTACCCTGAGAGGATACCGTAAAACGGGGTATCTTTGATAATGCGGGTAACTTTGATAGTGCGAGACCCACCACATACTAAGCCAAATATCATAATTTCTGTTAATCGGTTAAGCAAAACGAATGCAAAACGAAAGAGTATTAGTATGACACTTCATGTAACAGCTTTTCATTTGAATTGAGAACATTTGAGGCTTGATATAAGAATTTAAAAATTGAAACGATTTTAGCATTTTTGGAACGCTTACCAACAATCTGTTCTACGACCACTATATGAAGTTTTGAATAGATGGTCATTTATCTTTGACAGCCTAGTTATCATTGAACTTGAATATGGTCTCAAATCTCTTAGCGAATATCATTTTCACAAACTTTTTTGTAATCTAAGTCAGAAATTTCCATATAACGTTAAGACGCTGAGTATGTAATGCCTATAAATGTTCCGGAATTCATCCAATTTTCTGATTTATACTCCATTATCAAAGTTACCCCAAAACAGAAAGCCGACTTTCGATTATATGAAAAATTATATATTCATTCAAAATAAATCTTTGGCAATCTTTCAACTGCAATCGATAGCTAGGATGCCAGTACTGTTTTAAAATATAAACTATAATTCTTTGAAACAGTATGCATAAATATTCAAGTTTTCTTCGAAAAAACTATCAAAGTTACCCCGTTTTACGGTAGCTAAAAATAACGAGTCCCCTGCTAGGGTATCTTTCAGAAAGAGCGAGTCCCCTGAGATAGTAGATAGTAGTTAATAAAAAGCGAGTCACCTGAGAGGGTAATCTACAAAGAGTGAGTTCCCTGAGAATGTAGGTTATAAAAAGCGACTCCCCTGAGAGGGTAGTCTACAAAAGTGTGACGCCTGAGAGGGTAGGCAATGAAAAGCGAGTCGCCTGAGGGGGTATCTAAAAAAATAAATCCCTGAGAGAGTAGTCCACAAAAAGTGAGTTCCCCGAGAGGATAGGTAATAAAATGCGAGTTCTCTGAGAGGGTAGGTAAAAAACAACAAGTCCCCTGAAAGGGTATCTAATAAAAAACGAGTCCCCTAAGAGGGTAGTCTACAAAAAGTGTGTCCCTGAGAGGATAAGTAATAAAAGTGAGTCCACTGAGAGGGTAGGTAATAGAAAAACAAGTCCTCTGAGAGTGTCCTCTGAGGGAGTAGTCCACAAAAAGTGAGTTCCCCGAGAGGATAGGTAATAAAAAGCGTCCCCTGTCCCTGAGAGGGTATCTAATAAAAAAGCGAGTCACATGATAGAGTAGGTAATAAAAACGAGAGCCCTGAGTGGGTACCTAATAAAAAGCGTGTCCCCTGAGAGGGTATACAATCAAAAGTTAGTCACCTGAGAGAGTAGTCTACAAAATATGAGTCCTCTGAGAGGGTAGGTAAATAAAAGTGAGTCCCCTGAGAGGGTATCCAATAAAAAGTAATAAAATAATAAGAAGCGTCCCATGTCCCTGAGAGAGTATCTAATAAAAAGCGAGTTCCATGAGAGAATAAGTAATAAAAACGAGGGTATCTAATAAAAAAGTGAGTCCCCTGAGAGAACATAAAAAAGTTAGTCCCCTGAGAGGTATCCAATAAAATATCCAGTACCCTGAGAGGGTATCTATCAAAAAGCAAGTCCCCTGAACAAGTAAAAAAAACAAGTGCCCTGAGAGGTAGGTAATAAAAAACAAGTCCCTGAGAGGGTATCTAATAAAAAGTGAGTCCCCTGAGAGGGTAGGTTATAAAAAATAAGTCCCCTGAGAAGGTATTTTACAAAATGCAAGTCCCCTGAGAGAGTAGGTAATAAAAAAAGTCCCTTGGGAGGGTATCTAATAAAAAGTGAGTCCCCTGAGAGGTAGGTTAAAAAAACAAGTCCCCTGAGAGGGAAGGTAATAAAAAACGAGTCCCCTGATAGGGTAATCTATCAAAAAGCAAGTCCCCTGAGAGGGTAGGCTTTAAAAACAAACAAGTCCCCTTTCCCGCGAACACGATCCGGTAGGGATAATTAATACGAAGAGAGGTACGTTCGAATTCACGGTTTATTTCAGACTGACTTGTACAACGTAATGGTGTCATATTTATACTCCACTCTTCCCTATAGAAGTTGCATAGAATATTCTCGATGTGCATTGTTGTATACAATAATGTGTTGTGTCTGAACTGTTATACAACCTATTTGTACTGCAGAATCTTCTGGAACTGTCAGAGAATGATACAATGCGAAAGTAAACAATAACAATGCTTTTCAATGTTGTGATCTGGAATGATCTTGAAAGGTAAGTTGATTACTCTGTGTTTTAATGATTTGATACTAATTGTTTTATGTTTCTAGGTATGCAGCATGAATGAGTGTATGAGGAATTATTTCAGGTGAGTAAAGTGTTGCCAGTATGGATGATTTGTGGTGTGTTTGTGGCCTCAACATGAGGCATGTTCGTCCACAGGTGTGGTGCGGTGTGATGCACTCCGGTGGCTTGTTGTTGGCCACAACATCCCCTGAGAGGGTAAGTAATAAAAAAAAACAAGTCCTCTGAGAGAGTATCTAATATAAAGTGAGTCCTCTGAGAGGGTAGGTTATAAAAAACAAGTCCCCTGAGAGGGTATTTTACAAAATGCAAGTCCCCTGAGAGGGTAGGTAATAAAAACGAGTCCCTGAGAGGGTATCTAATAAAAAGCGAGTCCCCTGTGAGGGTATTCTATAAAAAGTGTGTCCCCTGAGAGGTTAGATAATAAAAATCGAGTCACCTGAGAGGGTATCTAAAAAGAAGCAAGTCCCCTGAGGGTATCCAATAAAAAAGTTAGTCCCTGAGAGGTATCCAATGAAAAAACAAAATACAGTGTTCGTAACAACATTCATGAATGACAAAAATGATGTAATGGTTTCGGGGTCATGCACAAATTACGTCACGCTCCAAGGGGGGAGGGGGTCGAGCCAAGCGTGACAAGTCTTACAAATTTTCGGAAGACTCATACAAAAAGTGTGACAAGGGGGGGGGGGGTGAGTTGGTCGAAAAAGTTGAAATTTAGCGTGACATCATTTGTGTACCATCCTAAGGTACTGCTCATAAAATCATTTATTTCGCCTGAAGAGAGAAAAATTTATACAAAGCACAACTGAGAAATAAACAAGAATTATCGACTGTCTAAAACGGTTGCTGAACA